>NW_026694617.1:4867500-5045000 GCF_021218885.2 Marmota monax | reverse complement strand
TTCAATTGTGAATAATTTTTCTCTTATTTATATCTGTTGTCCCACTCACAATTACCGAAAGAACTCATGTTTACTCCTTAGAAATTAAGGGAAGAAGTTTTGTCTTTCATCAGTTTATTCTAACTCTTTATTTTTAACTATTTAAAAGAATTTAGAATCTGTAATTTGCCCATATACTTTGAGAAGGAATTTAACTACTTAGGTTTGGGAAGACAACCTGCATAATTCATGATTAAATATGACTTACCTGCAAAAATGTTTTAAAAAGTGGATGGTCAGAAAGAGATGCTGAAGTAAATGGAAAGAAAGAAAATAAAAAATAAATTCTAGAAATCTTTTTTAAAATTTTGAAGTAGATACTTAAGTATTTGATATTTATTTGGTTCCTTTGATGTATCAAAGTGTGTTCTTATAATCATTGTAGCAGAACTATATTTTCTAGTTTAAGGGAAATATCTTTAATGGTTTTAGTTCACTTATGTCAATTTTATCATCATGGTGACAATTTAAAAAATTATATAATTATGAAGTCTCATATTATATATTTATATAATTATGTATTATGAAGTCTTGACTATTGTTTTTCTAAAGGAGTCTAGGTACTGATAATAAGGGGACCAAAGTGCTTAGGGATAAAATTTAAAATGTTAGAATAAAACTTAAATCACATTTCAAAGAGGTGGAAGATCAACCCATTAACAGCCAAACACAAAACTCTTTCAAAAACCCTCCACTGTGAGTAGAAAAATTTATTGTTTGACGAACTCATTTGATGACACCTTCACAAGTTGGTAGATAAAGTCCAAATATCAATATCAATTTAATGACTTATAAATGGCCCTTAAAAATAGAAACAGGACTGAGATCAGTGGTAAAGCTGACAATATGAGAAGAGTGAAGAATCAGATGCTAAGTCTAAAAGATGTTAGTGTGTCAGAGTGAACAAAGGTGAGACTTGGACTGTGTTCCCGTAGTATCCCATTTAGATCTCGTCCATGTATAAAGGACAGAGACTGGGGCCAGGTTATGCCCTACAGCTTGGACTAACAAAGAAAGATTAGAGGAAAGAGAAAGAAAGGAAAGGAGGGAGGAAGGGTAGTGGGAGAGAGGGATGGAGGAAAAACGAGGGAGGGAAGGAAGAAAAGAAAGAGGAAGAATTTTTTATAGAACATTCTATAAGTATCTACAATTTTGTTCAGATGATTGCAGAACCTGGAAAAGCTGTTGCTGGCATTGATGCATAACATACAGCTATTATTGATCTCTCTCTCTCTCTCTCTCTCTCTCTCTCTTTCTATATATATATATATAGAAATATTTTATATATATATATATATATATATATATATAATATTTATTTATTTATTTATTTATAATGTGAATTTTTGGAAACTTTAGCTGTGCTGTTAACTTTGGAAAAAGTATGCCAGTTTACCATGTTGAGTAGGCATTGTTCAGGAATTAACAGTCATATTGGTCTGGAAATGTTCAACAATATTTGTTTTCCATTTGTACAAGGACAACACACTGTATTAAGTATGTAAGGTCTTATCTATGTGGGTTTGATTACAGAAACTAATATAGTATTCTCTAAATAACGAAAACAAAAAAAAAAAAAAAAAAACAGAAGTAGATAAGAGGCATTTGGAAGGGCAGGCAGGGTGAGATGTTTCTTTGGATCCATAGCCTGTATTCTGATCTCAGACCCAAGCCTGTTACATTATTGATGAGAACAGAACAATACTCTAGCAAAATCCAGCCTATTTTAACTCTCCCAGAATGTTCCAGAAATGTTATCTCTTGCATTGAGTTGTCAAACTTCTATACCTGGGCAGGCTTCTTTACCAAAATGAAAACAAAACAAGAAAAATTAAACACAAGTTTCTCCTTGCCCCTCTGTTTTCCACTAACCTTTCTTTTGCTGACTTAATATTTCACTTATTTTTTATCTCTCAAGGAAAGATCCCAATGGCTGATTACCTAATGGAGTTGACTAGGTTATTCAACTTAGATTTCCACACAACCTGAACTCTGTATTAGAGGAAATAATGTAATTATTAGTTCCCCATAACACAATAACTAGAAGTCTTAAAAGCATTAAAACCATGGTTGTATATTGAACAATGGCTAAGAAATGTGGAGTTGAAAAATGGGTGGAACATCAGATTTTCTCAGTATCATCTCCAGAGCCGTCTACTTAAAGTTATTGTATGCAAGTTGTAACCACTGTTCTTGCTCTAAAAGTTAACTGTCTTAAAAACACAAACAAGCACCTTTGAAGTTGTCCTATCATATTTCTACATCTGTAATATAGGTAATATAAATCCAGTTGCCAAACTTAACAGCAGTTTCAACTATATTATATCTTATCAATCAATTGATCCTTTAATCATCCATCAACCATCCAACCATTCATCTATCCATACAAATATTTAATGACTATCTAATATAGTCAATTACTTGACAGAATTTATTGGCAATTCTTCTATTAAAATTTCACTGATTTTTTTCTCACAAGCATATTACTCATTTAATTCAACATCAATAAAATACGGGCTATAATGAGTTGCTCTGCCTTATTTAAAACACACTACAATATTTATATAAATGTAGACTGTTTTCCCCAACTATACATTATGACTGATTATTTGGAAAAAAAAGTAATATTTCACGTACTCTAGATCTCCCTCATGGTTGAGAATTTCTGCATTCACAAATACCCATTATTTTGCCTACTTTAAATCCATGATTTTTTTCACTGTCTTGCATTTTTTCCAGATGGAATTTTTAGTAAATAAATACAAATTTGAACAAAAACCTTACTGGGCATGGTGTCACATGCCTAGCAACTCCAGAGGCTTAGGAAGGAGGATCATGAGTTCAAAGCCAGCCTCAGCAATTTAATGAGGCCCTAAACAATTTAGCAAAACCCTGTCACCAAATTTTAAAAAAATAAATAAGTTAATTAAAAGGACTGGGTATGTGGCTAATTGGTCAAGTACCCCAGGGTTCAATCCCCAGTACAAATCAAAATGAAACAAAACAACAACAACAAAATCCACTCAAAAACAAATATGCTACCATATTATTGTTATTATTATTATTATTATTATTATTACTTTGCTTGCCATAATGCTATTGAGATATAAAGTTGACCTCTGAATTCTAGTAAGTTAAAAATGTGCTTATTGAAAGTTGTTTTATGGATTTTTTCCTGAGCACCCCAACTTTCACCTCTAATTGAAGCAGTTTAGTTTACCAGTGTACAGAATTCATTAAAATGAGCAAAACATGTGTTTAATATCAAGAAAGTGAAAATACAGGTTTTCAGTAGAACTAATTATCTAATTCTCTAGGGATGTCTTTCAGAATGACACCTCCATCTGGAAGTCCAAAGTTACATGACAAATTCTGCATCAACAAAAACAGGGACAAATGTACTTTCATTTTAAACTGGTGAAATGACTTCTAATACAAATATGTGATTTGTAATGTGTACAATGTTAATAAAATAAGTTACATTTTAAAGGCAAAAAAATGATTTGTAATCTTTACATAATAATGATATCAAGAAATATAAGCAATAAAAACATTTAAAAACAGAATCAGTGAAATGTCCTTTGGCCCTGATTTTAAGAATTAGAATTTTAAGGATTTTAAGAATTGCCCTCTACTTATCAGCACTACAACATATTTTGCTACATATGTCTTCTGTTTTAAGCATGTGATCTGATTTGTGTTCTATTGGGATCCATATAAATACATGTATGTTCAACCACTGCATGCCTACACAGTTTTTTTTTTTTAATCTAAATGTTTCAATTAAAGATAGGCTTTGTCACTCTAGAGTGCCAATTCAACTACCTTTAATTGTCACTCACCTCAAATGATTTAAACTAATATTTTCTTGAAGTATTCGTTTTCCTTTGTTATCTCACTTGCTATTAATCTGGTAATCATTGGGTCGCTAAGTTTTATTTTGAAAGAAATCCTTCTGGAAGTTTTTCAGACAAGTTAATAGGAAGGCAGGGGGCGAGGATGATGTTTAACAGTCATTCTTATCTTAGCAGGAATTAGTTTAATTATCTCATCTGTAGTGTTGGGATGGATGTAGATAGACATTAACTCATATTCTTACAGTGCTTATAATAATGAGTTAACATTCATTGACTGCCTATAGACTTCCAGGCATTGTGTTAATGCCTAGACATGCAAATATTACCTTTTATAATCTTCACTTTCTTGTTAATAAGATAAAGTGAGATCCTGTGTGCAAGTAGAATGGAGGATACCATAAAACTGTAAGGTGTCACTGTGATACATGGACCTCCAATCAAGCCTATTTGTGACTGTTTTTCCCTGAGACCAAGGGGGCATGCACACCACCTCACCACTTTGACTCCCATGGATATAAAATGGTAACAGAAGTATCTGACAGAGTTGCTAGGATGATGAAACACAGCAGGGGATTATTTCTGGTAGGTCTGATTGTGGGAAAATGGGGAAGGAAAAAGTGGTAGCCAAGATGAATATTTACATATGGTATCTACAATTAAATGCTCAGGAACACATGAGTATTATAAGAAGAAAACACAATTGTTTTATTTCTTATAAAAGAAATATTTCTTATGGTCAGTGAATATATTTTTAAGCAAGAAAATAGTCAATTGAATTATATACATTCCAAGTAAGTTTATCCATCTAACAGTCCAAAATGTTTACTCATTTCTTATTGTCAATGGAATCTGTCTCCTTTTTTGATATTAGTCAAGCTCATCTGCTTCTTGATAGATGCACTCTCCACAAAGGATGCAGAACAATACAGATGAGTCAAAAGAAGGCTATGGGTTTTGTACAGCGAAATGCCTTAGTTCTAATGGTGCAGATTACTTTTAAATGACTAAATCAATATTAGCACATAAATATGGATTATATTTTGTTATTCTGATAATGAGATCAGGAAAATGTTATTTCTATTAAGATATTTCACCCACATTTTAGGGAAAAATTAAACCTCCTCTTTTTTTGTAACTTCTATATAGGAACAAATTATTTTAAACACCTTTAACAACAATGGACAGACTAAGCATGCATGCAGTTATTATGTAACTTGCAGAAGTTTGAAAAGACTATTAGAAGATTCTTAAAATTATTTTCTTTCTTGACAATATGTAATTTATTGTTTTTGAGGTAAAGCAGAGGATATTGAGTGGAATTGATAATTTTGCATTCTAATGCCTAAGCACAATTAAACTATTGAAAGGCAGCTACTTGACATGAACTTTCTATTTATTTACTTATTTATTTGGTACTGGGGAATGAACCCAGGGGCACTTTACTACTCTGAGCCATATCCCCATCCCTTTTTATTTTTTATTTTGAGACAAGATCTTACTAAGTTGCTTAGGATCTTGCTAATTTGCTGAGGGTAGTCTTGAACTCTCAATCCTCCTGCCTCAGCCTCCTGAGCCACTGAAATTACAGGCATGCACCACCAAGCCAGGCTCTTGATATAAACTTTCAATGAATCATAAAGAAGTTGTCCAAAAGAAAGTAAAAATTTCACTTTCGTAGCTCTTGTTGCATGACAAAATACGAATCCATATTTCTATTAGGCTTTTGGACAAGTTAAAAATATGTCTTTGAAGACTACATTAGAGTTAAATTTCAAAATAACTTTAAGTTATTTATGTGTGTTAATGTTAAATTTCAATGCAGTGTTATGTATGAAGACCACACTATGTAATAGCAGGCACAGCAATTTTTTTAAATTTAATTCAGTTGTTTTTCCACAGTGCTTCCTGTTCCATTTTAAAAACATTGAATAGATTGCAATTTATTTATTTTTGTTCTTAATTCATTTCAATCCACAAAATGAATTGAATTTTTCTACATAATTATTGAACTGGATTTCTACTTTGTCTGTTAGTATTTACTTTGATAGAAATAGATATCCTGCTTACTTAGGAATATTTTGTTATGAAAAGGGAAGGAAAATCTGACCCAGTTTGTTGAAATAAAGAATAGCATCTACTGAATATATTCCCAAATAAATTATTCATTTAAGCATAATACTATGAATTTCCATTCTAAAATGTCTTATATAATCCTCAATTGTGTGGTCATTAAAAATCCTGATGTTTTTCATATGCTAATTTATGTTTATATTTATTATAAAACATATATTACCATAAAATTTAAATTAAAAAAATTATAACCTTATAAAGTGATTCAAGTTTTGGAGAAAAGTTGGAAAATCTTTTGGATAATAGCTGGTTAATTTGTAAGGGAAAAAAATTGGGCAATAATCTATTTGTGCCCATCCAATATGGAACAACCTCATTCTATATGTTTTTTCATGGTTTTCCATCAGGACAGAAAACATTCGTGTTATAAATCCTGGAGGGTAAACCTCAGTAGTTATTAACATGTGCCACATATGATGATACTTACAATGTAAGTTTTTGTTTGAAATCTGGTTCTGCCACTTGGTAACTGTGTGACCCTGGGCAATTTTTTTTAACTATCCTGTGAGATGTAGGTAGTACTATCAAACTCACCAATTTGTATTTTAGGATTAAATGCAATCATGTCTAAAATATACCTAACACTGTGACTGGCTCATTATTTTTCCTCGTCAATGACTCTTAAGAAGAAAGTTTGAAAAGATTAGATGTAGAAAAACAGAACAAGGAAACAAAACTGTCCAAGTAGTGCCAGTTCAAAAATTAGTGTCTGCTTAACGTTTGAATCATGTATTTTTCCTCAAATGATCTGAATGTTTAATAGTCTGTTTTGTGTATGTGTAGATATGCTCTTATATGTATTTATTTTTTCATATATACATTAAAAACTATAAAATTTTATACATATATAATTTACAATATTATTTCACTTTGTTCTGTTTCCCACACACACTGGAAGTGATTTAAATGCTATACACAAATGTGCCCATATTAAAAAATGCACATATAGAACACAAAATATACACATACATAAAAATACATACACACATATCTTACCACTGTTTGGGAATTGGAGAAGACCTGATAAAAGCAGAAGTGCTAATCTTGCCATGCTAGTGTGTTATAAATATATAGAAACATGAAAACCATGGAAACACTACTGTGGCTGAAATCTGCAGGACAAAACAGAAATCTTTTATTTCAGGTCTGCATGAGCATGTACACACACATGCTAACACTCTTATATTTTATGACACACACTTCTGTGTGTTCATAATGGTGTCTTCACATGTCCAAATTCTTCTTAGAACCAAATGCAGTTTAAAAGCAAGACTATTTCTATTGGCTAAAACTCAGGAATGCTAGCATTCAGATTTTATACTTTATCTTAAATGAAATAAGAGAAACTAAGGCCTGACTGCAATCCATGAGCAATCCAGCACTTGAACACATAGCTAAAAGGAAAATCAACCCATTTGCAGTTGTCCGGCTAGAGTCAGTGTTCCAAGAAGTTATACTTTTTATGGGTAAGAATATTCATAAAAAAGAGGTACTAGTAGAAGATAAAAACATTTTCCTTTGAAATAATGAAAATTATTATTTTTAATTAATATTTATAAATAATAAGAAATAATATTTTTAAACCTAAAACTCTGGTCTCAGAGATAAACCAAACCAAAATGACAGCAGCAACTGTACAATGGAAGCATAGCTTTCAGACATTCTTTTTAAAATACTTGTAACAAGTTTACTTTTCTTTTATATTTCTTTTTTTAACTTTTAGAACATAGAAAAGCAAATGCAATTTTTGGGTTTGGTGAATATTCATCAGAGATTTCTTTATGCTTTAGAATCAACAAATTTGGAATCATGTAAGATAAAATAAGAATTCTTAAAAAATGTCAAGTTAACAATATAAGTAATCACAAAATTAAAGGAATTAAAGAGAATTTGGGTTGCAATCCTTATTAAAAAGTTACGTGGGAACAAGTATTTTAAAAAGTTACATGGGAACAAGTATTTTTCCAATAGTTTTGACACATATTAGAAAACAAACACTGGCATCTGTAAGTATTTTTCAAAATCTGTAAGTATTTTTCAAAATCTATATTGTTTGTTCATTTTTTTAAAAGTGACTGAAAAATTACTATAAAAATACATTATGCACATAAAAATGTGCAAAACCATGAACATTTAAATTAATACTAATGAGATAAACTATCTGCCTATTTCAGTTCACAACAGCTGCACATATTTTAAATGACTCAATTAAAGTTTATTCAGTCTAGATAATTGATCCAATGTGGAGAATGATGTCAGCATTAGATATTTTATAAAATAGCATTTAAAATGAAACTTAAAATATTATTCAGGGAGTATTTTTGAGGAACAAAAGGAGCTATTCAAATGTATCTAAATAAGTGGAAAATACACACCACTTTTCACATTCTAAATAATGTATTTCTCAATTATGAAATATCTTACATGTATATGTTCATATTTTCTTTCCATTTTCAGGTTTTAAGAGTGACTCATTTGCTTTTAATTTTCCTGTGTTAACATACATACTTTTGTATAGTCTATCTTCTTTATGTTGCTTTTGTACCAAAAATCCGGAATTTGCTAAAAATAGACACTTGCATCTGCAGAACCAAAGCAGACTGTGGATTCATTGAAAGTGAAATCTACAAAGCAAATGTAGACAGCTGAATGACGATATACTTAGACATATATATGCGTTATTCACACATATATATGTCAGCAACTGAGTAACTGTACAAATTATAGTTTTGTTTGCACCATTTATCTTTTACTACATAAGATCTGATGTTTTCTATATTATAAGCATACAGTATAAATATATAATGGAAGTATAAATATGTAAATTTTGTATCAATAATATCTGAATATAGAATCAAAACTAAGAAATACTTTCAAATAAAAAGCCTTTGATTTATTTTTATATACTTATTAATTTAATCCTATTCTAAGGGCAAATTATGGAAAGGTAAATCTGCATGTGGGTATTTATGAATTGTATGTATTTTCTCTGAAAATCTGAAGCTCCACTAACACACTAAAGAGGGAGTGGAAAGAACTTGTCACAATAATTTTTATTGAAGGAGTTAGTGATCTACTTAACTTAGCTGCCAAACGCTGAATGCATCTTTGGTTTTCCTGGATAGAATCCCTTTTCTTTCCTCGTTATCTTTCATTTTGATCCATTCAGGGTTATTGGTGGTTAGAGAGTATTTCTGACTGGGATGTGTCCCCCACTGCCATTGCCAGTGGCTGGCCTGTGTCCTATGAATAGAACTTGTGAACTATGTCATTCTCCATAAACCCTGCTTTCATTTTTGACTGTGCATCAGCTTTCTGGGACTGCTGCTGCAGGGGTACTAGACCACAGAACTGAGTTGAAGCTCTGCGGTCATTTTCATATGCCTTGGCAACTGCAAAGAGAAACCAAAATATTTTTCTTATGGTTTTCTACAAAATAAAAAAAAAGTCAAAGTAAACAGAAAAGAATATAAGATTAGTTCCAAATTAAAAAAAAATCTACAAATTAAAAAAAGTCTGTAGATACACTATGACAATGTGTTAAATTTTACTTATGACAAGGATCTTCAAAGCATTGTTAATCTGCACTAACATCAACCAGGAGATATTTTGCATGCTTAGTAATTACTAAGTAAAGAGTAATGAAGAGAGACACAGTGCATTTTCCTTTTACGAAGTCCTAATTCTCTAATTCCCCAAGAAAATTCTGAGAAAAGTATGTTATCTTTTCTAAGTTATAAAAAAGAAATTTTAACATATATAATAGCTTTAATAAAAAGTAAAGCATTTTTTTAGCTAATGCTCATAGCTTTTCTAGGTGAGTATGCAAAAGGTTAATTTAATTAGCATAGTATAAGTTAAAGAGGAAAATTTTTTAAAAATGAAACTAGATATTTGGGGTTATTTTATCTTGTAGAGATGGAAAAGCATGTATGTGAGATCACTCCACCTCTAAATTATTATTATAACACCATCTTTATCATTGTCTTTTGTAGCAAATCTCATCTACATTTAATCTACACCAAAATTAATTTCATCACCTACATATTCACAGAGCATTTATTCTCACACAAAATTTAATTTTTATGGAAATCATTAAAGGTATGTTTTATACATATCTATGAATATACACCTGTACATACACACATGTAGTTCATTATTCTTGACTGTGAGGGCTTATGACTATTGATGTTGTCAATTTTTATCTCATTACTCATCACTGCTTACTGTGGGTGCTAATAGTATATTTCCATGGAGTTCATGTGTGCTGTAATGTAAATTCTGACATTGCTAGTGTCAGTCACTAATCTATCTCATTCAGTTCATGTCAAGATGATACTTCACAATGTTCAACAACTGTCATATCAGCTTTAAACAGATTGACATTTTCTCAAATTTACAATTAGTTTTTTTGTTTAGAACCTAGATATTTTTAAAAATAATTTGAGCAAATAAACTCATTATTATATATTTAAAGCAATTGCTGTTTTAAAATATCCCCTCCAAAAATTGAGCCCAAAGAATAATAATTCTAAATGAATAATATATTATTATAGAAAGAAAATTGATTAAAATTTTCATTTTGAAAAACTGAAGAATTAGAGGTTTAGAGACTTTTAAATTTTACTTTAAGAGCATTTCAAAGGTAAATTTTATAATGTTTAAAAATACGTAATTTAATTGGGATGGCAGTATTTTAAGTCAAACCTTTTTGGAGTTAAACATTCTGACCATTTGGATGCACTCTTTATTTTTTTCTATACATATGTCCTTGAATTTTTTTTGTTTCCTTCTTTGTAGTCTCCTCTTCCTTCACTAGTAAGATACTTTTTTTTTTTAACATTCTCTTTCCATACCTTTACCCATGCCTCTCCTTGGCCAGTTCTCTATTTGATTCCCCTGTCATCTGTTCAATTGACCTTACCCAAGCCAGTAAATATTGGTTAAATCATATTCCTCTTTTTCTCTTTCATCTTCAAAAATGACCAGTCCTTCAGAAAGCTTGTCAGGACATTTTTTCTCTTCCTTTTTTCTGTTCTCTTATAATTCTCATTCCTCTGACCTTTTCCAACTTCCATATTGTTCTTTTTATTCCCATTGTTTCAAATGGGAATCTTCTATGTTTTCTCAAACATTCTCAAAGGTCACTGGATTCTGATTTAAAAAACAAAAATTCTGAATATGCATTATGGCAGTTCTTTGATATTTAAACAATAACCTAAGAAACTATTTGAATGACAAAATAACTGAATTCTTTTGATAACCAAACATTATAATAAAAACATTTTACTATTTTGAAATAATGAAATACTTTGAACATAATGGAATATGCTGAAAGCAAATGACTAAAACCTGTTGAGTCCTTCACATAAAAGATAATTTACTTTATGCATAAAGAAGATCAGGTAAACTATATATAAAATAACCTCCTATAAGATGATGAGATTTCCAGGACAAGATGAGGGCAGTTTCTAAGGCAGCCAGATTGAGAGGAAGAATGCACTCTTTTTGCATCTATAAAGGGAAATTATATTAAAAGTCTCCTCAAACACATAAAGTAGTAACGTAGTCAATTTCCAAATCCATGCTTTGTGTATCTGTGTGTACATATATCTATGATATACAAACTATATGGAATATAATACAAGCACCTAACAGGTGAACACCTTCTTAACTTCTCTTTCTGCTCCAGCCTTTTCTCATAAGAATCCAATTGTTGCTTACATGCAACTTGAGTATACTCCTAAACTTTCAATAGTATCCTCCACACCTGTAATGTAAATTCATTTTAAAAATTATTCCACAATTTGTCTCAAATTTGTGTTTCTGACCTAACACTCCCATAAAGCATAGAACATATCCTTGTGACTCCAGGAATACAACCTCTCAACTCTCTGCCATTGTGCCTACCCTGCCCACCAGAGTTCTGTATTCTTCTCTCAGCTTGGTTATATCCAAAATCTGCCTCCTTTATGAATTAGCTTCCCGGGTTCAATCCTCAGCACCACATAGAAACAAAGATGTTGTGTCTGCTGAAATCTAAGAAATAAATATTAAAAAAAAATCTCTCTAAAAAAAAAAAAAAAAAAGAATTGGCTTCTTGAAATTTTAGATTCAGCTACATTGAAGTGATGCATTCTTCCCCTGAACTTTAAAAGTGCATTTGTTGTTTGCTGGTCTTGGTGGCACGTGCTTATATCTCAGCGGCTCCCAAGACTGAGGCAGGAAAACTGCAAGTTCAAAGACAATCTTGGAAACTTAGTGAGGTCCTAAGCCTTAGGGAGATGTTGTCTCAAACTATAACACAAAAAGGGCTGGGTATGTGGCTCAGTAGTTAAGCACCCTGATTCAATCTCTGGCAGCAAAAGAAAAATGAAAAGTACATTTTTTATACTAGTTTTCTGTTTGTGTGGAGGGTTTTGTGTGTACATTTAATTTGCACTGTCACAATCTAGGTGACACTATCAATTGCTTAAGTGAAAAGAACCTTCTGCCTGATTGATCCTGATATCCATCCCTCTACTTCTGAGCTATATCCCCAACGCCATAGTTCTCATAGTTTGCAAGGAATGTCTGTCAGAACAATGAAGTCCTGAAGAACAATTCACTTATCTTTCTATGGAAATGAATTGATCCATCATTAAATCTCATCCAAGTTTCCCCCACTTCTAAAATCTATCCATGTCTTCCTTTGATTCACTTCATCAGGACTACAGTTTCTGGTCACTTGGAAATGGACTAGACATCTCTTCCTTGATGCCTGATCTTTATCAAGCAAGGTGTGGTGTTCCAGCATGTGGGTCTACTCCACGCATCCTTTCAATCCAGGTGATGATTTCCTTTCTCCATCCTGCTGCTGGTACAAAATCTAGGTTCTCTATGGAATAACAGGAGCTGTGCATAGGGGATGCTGTTGAGAGAAAATATACATGAATTTTTACATTCCCTTGTAATCCATGGTCAGATATAAAAGATGTATCCAGGAGAGGATGAGATTTAGGTATTGCTGCTACTCTCTAATATAAATGCTCAATTTTGAGGATCTGCACTTGTGACTCTTCGGAACTTGGCTAATCAATTTGAATCTTATTTCCTATGTATTTATCAGGCCACCTCTTTTCAGATTTTGTTTTGCCTTTATTCATCAAACCTGACCCTACTTTTATCCTGAGTTAATGTTAGAAAATAAATAAAAATAAAAATAAAAATAGAAAAGATTCTGCTGTTATTGTCCATGCTATAAACCCATTCTTCCACTAGGAGTACAAGGTTTCTAGAATGTTGCAGCCTGCTACTTTGAGACCAAGCTACTCCCTCTACATTGCCCCACCAGACAAAGAGGACTTCCTTTTCATTATTCATACAGACAACCTGATGGCATGCTTTTCTCTTACCCCCAGTATTTTATGAAACTATTTTTTAATACCCTAATAGAAGCTATATTTTAATTACAATACTTTTGTATTGTCCAGATAGTTTCTGAGGATGGAATTTTATCAACTTCACCTTGTCATACTTGGACTGAAAAAGAATAAATTTAATTCGAATTCTTCCTGTTGATCCACATTGTTAGCTAATATTTCTATAATGGTTCTAGTTCATACCTTTCTCATATCTGTTATAATTTTCTTTTTATTAAGTTCTAAGCATGATGAAGGCATCATGCCCCCCTTTCTCTGCCATCTCTTTTATAAGGAACATTTGGGGAACCAAAAATGTGATCACTTCTTACTGCATCTTATTTCTTTGTTAAAATTTAGTATAAATTACCAAAAAGTTATACAAATCACAGTTACTCCTACCTTCACTTTCTGAATGTGAAATTTGACACATGGGACTAAGGGCCATTCACTACATTGGTTAAACAGCTTTGAAAAAGGCTTCTGAGGTTGAGACACAGAAAATAGCATAACCTTATTTCAACTGCCATTTTTTGTACCTGGGGAAAGTGACATTCAAATAGCCACCTTTGTCTCACTGATTCAAATGTGCCAGGCTATAATCATGAAAGTAACTGCTGCATGGTTCTTTCTTTTTTCATATTTTTTAGGATTAAAATTGCAGGAAAAAGTGCTCTTTCTGCTAAAGGTAGTTAACCATGTAAGAAAATTAATTTCAATAAAAGAATTTCCAATGAAATATTTCTTAAAAGTTAAAGACAATGGAACTTATGTGGGGGGTATTTGAATAGCAATGTAAACTAAAAATAAAATTTCTTTTAAAATTGCCCTTTGGGACTAAGTGATAATTACCCCAATCCATTTTCCCATGACCTCTTAAAAAGGGGGTTGTAACATGTTTGAAATATTCACTTCTAAATGTTTAATTCATACACTGACTGCCATGTGTTGATAAATGTTCTCGTAACCACTTCTGGTCATCGGGCCTAGAAGGGACCTGCAAAATGGCATATTGACTGTGCAGCCCAATATGAAAACTGACATTGGTGCCTCTGAAGAATTTTTGTCTAGGATAATAAAATAGATATTTTACTTCTTAGGCTACTATAAAGCATTT
This sequence comes from Marmota monax, assembly GCF_021218885.2. NCBI lineage: Eukaryota > Metazoa > Chordata > Mammalia > Rodentia > Sciuridae > Marmota > Marmota monax. The sequence continues at coordinate 5,030,457 of NW_026694617.1, read as the reverse complement.
CTATGATATTGAGTACTTAATGCAATTTTCCCCACTAGTAACATTTTAATCATGGGTCAAGTGATTTTTTGATATAGTTGATATTAACAGTGTATAAATATTATGCACCATTAAAGTACACCATCAATGCCATACTCCATAAATCATTAAGATCAACGATCAGAGATGACTAGTTTGCCTTTATCAAGGATACAGTATTAACCATGAATTTATCTGGACATGTCTACTTAAAATTACAATGAAGTTCATGTAAGAATTTAAATGTGGAATTAAGACAATATAGATAATTCAAAACAAAAACACATTTATGGCTGACATATTAATATAATCACGAAAAAAAAAGATGTGTATTTGGATACATATGTAAGTTATCTATGAATCCATCACGGTGTCTGTTTCTTTCTGCATTTGTCGTCACAACTACAGTCATTCACTATGCCCATAGGTAGAACACAATATTCAATTTCTCCATGGCTTGCACTCAGTAAATAACACCTGGGAGAAATTTCTGTGACTTTCAAGTTTTGAGGAATCCAAGGCAAGAAGAAATTTGGGTAAATTGGTAAAATATTATTCCTACTATATTTTGGAAAAATTATCCTTTGTAAAAATGTTTCATCTCTTTTGGTTTTAAGATGCTTCTTGACAGTTGAATGTTCATGCATAAATTTAATTAGTTCATTTTTTTCCGGAGTATTCTTGAGTTAAAGAAAATCCCTGATCATAAGAAATACAGTCTATGCTGATCATCCTAACTCCTGACTTCAGTGAGTGAAGTGCTCTAATAACAGTGTTGGGATTTCAGCATACAACAGATTCAGTAAAAGGTTTCACAGGCAACTTTAACAAGACTGCAGCATGGAGACATAGGTTTATCCTTTATTTGGGATGACAAAAACTTAAACATATCTTTCAGTACTGTCTCTTTTTTCTCACACGGATACACTGTATATCAGTAATCTGGACACCAAGTTATTTAAAGCTATTATTTAGTACCATAATAAGTAGTAATTTAAATACAAGGTAAAATCACCACATTGTCTTGTTTACTACTGATGTTAATTTTAAGCTGACGTTCAATGCTCCCCAAAAAGGCAGCCTATGATTTGTTATCATTAAACTGTCAACTCTGCCTTGAGTTAGAAATAGATTCACACTCCACTTTTTACAGCATATCACTTTATTTTCTATCAGTCAAAAAAAAAAAAAATCCAGAATCGTTTTAATTGTGTCTGTGCTATTTTTCTATTAACTGTTTCATGCATTTTTCCTGGCCTTTTAATTGCAGTTTAATAGTGGTCATTAACACATTAAGGGGTGTTAGAAGAACATTTGAAGTCCTCTTGACTTCTACCAAAGTTGACACTTCAATGCTAGAGTAATTTCAGCTATTCATTTATTTAATAGTGACCTATGCAAATGTGGAACCATGTCATTTTACAAATTGACTGTAATAATTAACTAGAAAGGCAGAGTAAAATGAAACAGGTTATAATTAGAATATAACTGCTACGGTATTACGTCAGCTAGAATAAAATAATCTCAAATGATTAAATTGGTTTCAATTATTAAGAATCAGTTTAATGTACCCACTGTTCTGATTTTTACATTTCTCTTTTTTTGTGTGCATTAGATGTCACCTCATACAATTTATGTATTTTATTCATCTTTGTAAAACAGGCATTACAGAAGTTTAATTAAGTAGTAAAAGACTTCACATTATTCTGCTGAATTTTAAATTAGTTGTAGAAACTAGTCAGAGTGCATGCTACATACTACTCAGGATCATTTCAATTAGCCATATCTATTAAACCACCCAATGTTCCTCTTACACAGTAAATACATGTAACATGTCACAAGCCATCATAGTATGTATTTTAATCACATAATTATTAACAACTTTCCCCACTGGTTCTTGGGTGCCTCATCTTCATCTGTATCATTTTATTTTCTATGCAGTACTGAGCCATTTTTCCAAAATCACCCCCACTTTTTAAAATTTATTTATTTTTATTTGTATCTCATACACATTTGGAGGCAGGACTGACCTCATGGGTGTGTAATCTGCAGTTGCAGAGACTCTGCATTCACAAGAACCTGGAACTTGGTTTAATGTTTTGCTCTTGCTGAACTGAAATTCTTAAAATTATTTAACAAGGAGCCCTGTGCTTAAATTTTACATTGGGCCCTACTAATTATGTAGTCTGTCCTGCTTGAAGGATCTAGTAGCAAAGGCTAATGACTTGTTCACCTTTGGCCAACATTAAACATTTTGATATTCATTTACCTGATTATTAGGGCTTAGCTCTCCCTGATATTTAACTTCAGGACACTTTCACATAGAACACTTTGTATAAAGAGGGCATCTACCCAGGCAATTAAATCACCAACAAACTTGGCAATGGATGGAGCCCAAGTCACTGCAGCCAGATCATTTCCAGGTACATGGACTGTGTTTTAGTTCACATCTTCATATTCACATTAGCTTTAGGTTTTTCATTTCTTATCACAACAAAGAAGTTATACAACAATACTGTTAAAGTCAAAAGAATATTTAAAATATGTTCAAATTCAGGTCATTTGAGTAGTTGTAACACACTGCTGAGAAAAACTGGTTTCTATCCAACACATATCTCCAAATTCTGGATTGTCTTTTATCCTGTAAGAATCTGAGACAAGATCTGGGTAGTTACAAATCCACTTATTTAATAAAGATGACCTTTGTAAGCCTCAATATGTGGCCACTCTCATTTCAATACCTAAAATTTTATGTATGCCTAAAACACTGTTTTCGATGAGTGTATGTTTTTGAATATTTTGTTTCTCTCTTCTCTTACACCTTCATCTATTCTCATCCATACTGACAGCTGCAGTACCTTCATCAGTAATTTTGGAAGTGAAGTTAAGGGGTGTTTTTGTATCATTATCAACTAGAGTATTAGTTTTAAATGCATATCTTACTTCAGGTCTGATTAGTTATTTTGCTTTTACTGTTATTTGTTTTTTAGCTTAGGAGTTCATTTGGAGGATATCATAATTATTTTATGATGTACCACTACACAACCTGGTAGGATGTTCAGCATGCCCATTTGGTTTTGCACCGTGAGGAAAACGCCAGGATAAGTCGAATTCTTATGGGATAAAACTCCAGAGTAAAGGTAGAACCTTCCTTCCTCCTCTCCCCAGGGTTCCAGCCTTTACCCACCCTGGAGTGCTTGAGAGTTATTTCTAATGGTGGAAGTCTAGTCTGGAGAACAAAAGGAAAACTATTATCCTGCCCAGGAAATGGTAATCTGACATCTGCAGATTCCTGAAAATGGCTTCATTACTAAGAATGATCCAGAACTAACTGATCAATGTTGAGGCTGGATGAAAATTAGCACATACTTGTTATAAGGGGATTCAAAAAATTATCCCCAAAGATTTTAGTCTTGATATATAAGATCCCCAGTTAGGAACTGGGAAAGCCTTCAAGTCAAACTTCCCATTATCTAAATACTTCTCTTTATAGCACTTGGAAACCAAAGCACTATCTTCCTTCTGCCTGCTGAAACTGGACAGTTCAATAAACTGTATCAATTTAACAACATTTTAATGACAATAATCTTTTGGTATCTTTTTAGCAAGCAAGCAAAAATAACTTTTCTGAGTAATTTGACTCTTCTTTCATCTGTTTAGGCTGCATATTGAGTCAAAGGTACAATATACTAAGGGCATTGTAAGGTCAAATGTGTAAAAAGAGAAAATAGTTATTCTAAAAAGAATAGCAATAATTTCTTTTCTTAAAAACCACTTAGAATTTGAAAGAGTGCCTTGAGCTTCAAAATCACTTCTATTTTTTTCCAAATGAAATTAGGGTTCTTTATTATAATGTAATTGTAATTAATATTGTGCAGTTGTAATAATATAATTATTATTAATTACATTTTGCAAACGTAATTAAAATCCATTGCTTGGAACAAAGGCTATCCCTGGATTACAATTATCTGTATTTCCAAAAGAAACAATTAATATGGCAGGTTTCAGTTGCATAGTACAAATAACCAGATACTGTATGTCTTATAACTATTAATTCACATATCTAGAACGTTAGTAAACACAGGTAATACATGTACATTTTATTCTAGAAAGCATATTTTAAAGACTTGTCTTTAATACATTCGTAATTTAGTTGGTAATAAAAAAAACAACTCTGTTCATTTAGATTCTTTTCTGTATTTATGTGTGACATCTTGAATGACACATATTTAACTTTCCAGAATCATATATATCATAATATATCACAAACAGCATCATTAACATTTCAAATAGGGGTTACTTCTGTATTCATGAGTTAGAATTTAATAGTAGATTAAATGTAATTGCAAGTGCATACTCATAATAATGTTACAGAGTTGTCAATTAAATGTTATTAATGGGTGGTTAAATTTTCTATGAGTTCAGAGACAATGTCAAATTTCAAATTTCAAGGTTTACATTAAAATCACCCATATGATTTATTCTGCTTTTTTTAAACCTCTGTTTGGTCAGCAGAAAAATGGGCTGAATATAGTCTCATTTATTCTAAATGAATGAAAAGATTAGGGACACTCTTCAAGATTAATAGCAAAGTGTAAAAAATTAAAACTTAGAATTATTGATTGCAGAATGCTTAACTGTCATTTCTATAAAAACTGATGCAAAAAATACTGAACCAAGTAAGGAGGGAGGGAATATGACAAACTACAGAGCAGGCTCTCTCTTCTTCTCCCTCTCTTCTTCATTCTCTTTTTCTCTCCCTCTTTTTCTTTCTTTATATGTCTTCTCTAGCTTTCACTGTGCCTTTCAGTGATCCCTATTAAGGTGTTCGTTCTTAAAGAAGGTATCATTACAAAAAAGATATTCATATTGATGGAGTGCCACAAGCCTTTTTACTTCAAGTTTCTTTTTTTTTATTAAAATATAGATTTCTTATTAAGAACTAAAGTAAAAAAATCTTAATAAACATACCTAGCTTAATTGATGCTACCATAATGTTTTGTAAACAGAAATGGTCCAACAACCAAACAGCTAAAAATAAATATTTAAAATTTTCATTCAGTTTCCCCAAATGGCAAATTCTAGACAAATGGGAAGGGTATAGAAATCCCTTGTCCTTGTAGCTATCATATTAAATTGGCTCAGAGGTAGAGTGATCATCACTTAGCACGCATAAGGCACTGGGTTTGATCCTCGGCACCATATAAAAACAAACTAATGTATCCACCTAAAACTAAAAAGATACATAAATAAATATTTAAAAAAATAAAAATAAATAAATTTATTTCAAAAGTATGACAATTACTTTCAGAGATTTTTCTCCTCTAAGTTGTGAAAGGATCACCACCTAGCCCAGCATGGGGGATACTGTCACTTCTAACTCCATTCACTCTGTTATGTAGATTTTTATTGATCAATTCATTTTTTAAATTGATTTCTTCCCCTTTAAGGTAAGCTCACTACATAAATTCTCTACAACAAAAGAAATTCAGGTGGATGTGGTGGTGCACGCCTGTAATCCCTGCAACTTGGGAGATCCGGAGGAAGATCATTAGAGACTAGCCTCAACAACTTAGCAAGGCCCTAAGCAAATCAGTGAGACCCTGTCTCAAAATATAAATGAAAAGGGCTGGGGATGTGGCTCAGTGGTTCAGTACCCTGGGTTCAATTTCTAGTACAAAAAAAAAAAAAAAAAACCACCACCACCACAACAAAAAATCAATCTGAGAACTCACCTAGCAAAAGAGAATCTCTTTACTTTAGAACACTTTGAATGTTGGGGAGTTGATTGTGAATAATATATAAATAAGTTTATATAAATAAAAATACTCCTGCAGGTTTATGATACTCCTGCTATTTTTCTCATCTGATTTTTTATCATGTGTCTCTCTGTTAGCTAGTAAGTGAGTTTGGTCACTCCCCTCCTGGCCCCCACTAGCAAAACCTGGACCTAGAATGTGGATGTACTCTATCACCTTTGCACTAGTGACACATGGGGCCTATGTTCACTGGGTAAGTAACTACCCTCACATCTATTGACTGTCAAATGAAAGAAAAGTGGCACTGTCCCAGGGTACCAAATGCAATATTTGGATAATTGTACTAGAGTCGATAAACTTGACCTCTTTGCTGCGTTTGCGGGACATAAAATAAAGGAGGTGGGTGGAGTGGCTGAACAGTAATCATGTCCTATCTGTTACTGGCCAACAATGGAAAGCAGAGAAGCCTCCAACCTGAGCTTGACCGACTTTGAGGACAACGTGTTGATCTCTTCAGAGAAATAAGGAACCCATAGTTCCTATTCACCAGGCCCTACTTTATGATAATTTTAGTTGTGAGGCAAAAATATAACTGCCTCAGCTCTATCTGGGTTTTATTACTTTATCTTTTCCTAACATAGTAGCTTCTTACTTTCTTTATGCTGAAGGAATATTTTTATTAACATCAAGGATTCAGAAATCCTTACTGGTTATGAAGGAGTCTGTGATTTTTCAAATAACTCCCTCAAAAACATGAATCCAGCAAAAGAGGAATTCATTGCACACAGCAACAGCAGTACCTGTAGTCCACGTCTACACCAACTACCCAAGTTCAATTTTCCACAGGGTGATGGGAAGACAGCCAGATGATTTGTGTGCATGCCAGTTAGAGAAGAATTCTGAACTTAAGGAACCCACATCTTTTATGAAAGGAAGTAAGAATACCTGATTTTGCCACAGAGGGAGACATAATTTTTATTGTAATGGAGAGAGAATTTTTGCTCCAGGTAGATATGATACCTTTACCTTTAAAGTTGTTCATTTTATAAACAATCTTCAAAAGATAGTATGGATCTGAACTACTTACAACCCAAAACACAAGAGAACCCTGGAGATTGCTTTACAACAGGATTATTTTCTTCTTTGATATGTAAATAGTTGTCCCATCTCTTCCAAATTTTCATTCTTTCTAACTACTTTACACTGTTGTGTATTTATCAGCACTGACTTTTTGGTTGTATTATATCTCTTTTTAGCAAGAAATATAAAACAATATGCTATATAGTAGTTTTTTTAATAAAAATAAAATGTTATGATTCCAAAATACATATGTGTACATATTAAATTATATTCTATGATGCAGTGTTTTGTGCACAGTATGCACATAACAATGAAAACTAACATATTAAATTGTGCCGTATTTTATGTAGCATGAAGAATAGTTTCTTCACTATGGGTGCTCCCCATCAAATCCCATGCAAAAACATTTCATGACTAAGACAATGAAATTAAAACACTCCTCACAAAGAAACATTGGCTCAGTTGTTCAGTACCCTGGGTTCAATTTCTGGTACAAAAAAAAAACCACCGCGACAACAAAAAATCAATCTGAGAACTCACCTAGCAAAAGAGAATATCTTTGAATTCAAAGAACAACTTTGAATTCAAAGAACACTTTGAATGTTGGGGAGTTGATTGTGAATAATATATAAATAAGTTTATATAAATAAAAATACTCCTGCAGGTTTATGATACTATTTTTTGTTGACTACGGTGGAAAAATTACAAGAAATATAAACAAAGTTAGCTTTTGTGGTAAGTTCTTCCAAATTAAATTTATCAGCAACTTAACTACAGAAATATAACTAAAGTTAGTTTTGAAGACATGCTCATGCTAAGATGAACCTCCTATGTTATAGATACAGCATCTTGTTCCCTTGTGAGATGATTATAGAGGAGAGAAGCAATTGAAGAGAAATCAAGGTTATAATGGCATCTGAAACTCCAAGAATGCTGCTTTCCAGGTTGAAGGTGGAAACAGAATCTCTTTAAAAAGTCCCATTACAGGTATAGTTATGATACTCTGAGTGCAAAGGGTTGTAGTTGTATTTTATGAGTTGAACAGCAGGGGCTAGCGCAGGTTTTGATTTTGATGTCCTGCACTCATGCTACTCCTTTTCCTTTCTAAATCATGTTAAATTACTTAATTAGTTATGTAATTAAAAGAATCACGATGTGTCAGAATTAAATGCAATTTTAAGTGATTACATAAATGAAATAATTTGTACTGTTACATTTCATAAGCAAAGCAATTGAAAATGAAATATTTTAAGTATTGTTAATGTTAAATTACTTGGGATTTTTGTAACAAATAACCCAGATTTCCAAAGCATCTTTTCTAAAGTAAACATAAATTCTTGCCTTCATGTCTTGATCAGCTATGACTAAATAAAACTCTTATATGTTTTGACAAAAACTATTTTTGATACCATAAGAGGGTTTATAGATTTGAACAAAGGCTTTTCTGGCTGGGTTATCATGCTCTTACATTTCAAACTATAATGGCATATATTTATTGAATGTTCATTATCCCTTTTCTTTATAGATGTCTACAATAGAATTTGGATAATACTGTTAAGTCTCTTCATCAATTTGAGTCACCAGTTAATGCAGAAGTCAAAGGTAAATACAGGGCCATAGAAGATTGAAAAGGACTGGCCTTACTAATTTTGATACACACACATACACACACACATGCACACACACACACACACACACACCCCACCATCACAAAGGTGTTTTAAATTTCCATTACTCAAAGAGGCTCACTCATGTCCTTTTGAATCCAATCACCTTTCTCCAACTGCTGGTCTCAGGTAACCACTGATCTAACTTTGGAAACTATAGATTATTTTGATTGTTCTAAACTTTCATATAAGGAAATATTATATGCATATTTTTGTCTGCACTTTTTGCTCATCCTGACTTTATTTTTTTAAAAATTCATTCATTTGTTGGGCTAGCTAGTAATTAATCTTTTATTTTTTGATCACTGAGTACATTCCCTTATATGTTATGTAAATATACAAAAATTTTTTACAAAATCATTCACTTTTTGATGGATATCTGGGATGTTTACAATGTGAGGCAATTTGAACAAATATGTTTATGAACATTTAAGCATATGTCTTTTTGTGGACTTGTATATTTAGAAATTTATGGCAAATAACTAGAAATAGAACTCTTGAATTACATGGCATGTATATTAGTCAGCATCTTTTAATGTATGAAAATATCTGGGACAGTCAACTTATAAAGAAGAAACTTTTACTTTATCTCATGATATGAGAAGTTCTATTCTATGATCACTTGGCCCTTTTGCTTTGGGCCTGTGGTAAAGCTGAATATCATGGCAGAATATCATTGATTTAATCTGTTTTTTTTAAATTTATATCAAGTCTTATGGACATAATAAAATTGGGCCTTAATTTTTAATTCCATTTGTATAGACCATCTATATATAATGTAATTATTAATACAATTGAATTTACAATATTGTAATTATTTTCTATTGGTGCACCTACTCTTTGCTCTTTTTTTAGCAATTTCATAACATGACTTGTATTGATTATTTTCAGTAATTTATCATATATCCACTATCATTTTTAACTTAGAGTTCATCTCTGAGTATAATATACTATATAACATGAAATCTTTTTATTCCCTTCTTCTTCTCTTTTGTATATTGTCATGCATTTTACTTTTCTACACATTATTAATAGTAAATAATCTTCTAAGGCAACTTAAGATGAGAGAAAAAATACCTTTTTATATTTCCCAGCATATTTACCATTCTTTATGGTAAATGTGTCTCCATTCACTTCATGTAAATCCATTTCTATTTGTATTGTTTTCCTTCAACTTAAAAAAAACTTTGTCTTTTTCATATTGTTGTTACATTACATATTCACTGGAAATAATTATTTCAGCTATAATTGGCTGAGATTGTTTTAATTTTTCCTGTATTTTGAATGATAAAAATTCATTATTTACAGAATTCCAGGCTGATGACTTTGTTTTTCTACATTTTTGGCACACTAATTGTATCATGTTGCATTATGTACTAACTTACTATGTTCTGCAGTGGATGTCAGTAATATTTATTACATATGATACCTGATATCATCCCAAGGTTGCTGAGAATATTTGTATGTTTTGTTTTATTGTCTGTCCTTCATTTTGTATAGTTTCCCATGCTTTCTCCTCATGTTCAACAATCTTTAGCCTGTCAAATCTACTGCATATTCAGTGAATATTTTATTTCCAATATTATAATTATTTTTGAGTTAATAAATTCCATTTGGTTCCTGTACTCTCTTTCATTCCTCTCTTTTTGATACACATTTTTCATTTATTTTTTTTTCTTTTTTCTTTGGTGGAAATTGAACCCAAGATCTCATGCATGCTAGGCAAGTAATCACAAATAAACTACACCCACACCTTCATTTTAGTTCTTAAATACAGTCATAATGGCTGTTTTAAACTCCTTGTCAATTAATTCTGCCATCTATGTCCATTTTTTGATCTCTCTAACGAATGATTCTTTTCTGTTTGTCATGTTTTCTTGTTTTTTCTAATGTCTAGTAATTTTTTATTGGATGCTAGACACTACAAATATTACATTGTGAAGTTTCTGGATTTTTTTGTTTTCTTTAAAAAGCATTGATTATTGTATTAATAGATGGTTAAATCATCTTATCAGTTTTATAATTATTATGGTTATTTTTACTTATTTTGTGGTACACATAGTATAGTTTTTACTCTATTCTGGTGCTAGTGCAGCCTTATTACTGGAGATACTAGCAAAATCCTAAATGTTCATTGAGGTCTCTCTACTCTGACTGGCTAAAATTTAAATCTATATCAGCCCTGTGTGAGCTCTTGGAATTAAAAAAAAAAATTATAACCCTCAATAGTGGTTTCCTAATAATCATTTGCTTAGCCTCAAGGCATATCACAGTAGCATATATACACTATCAAATTTGGGGCAGGGGTGGGACTAGAACTTCTATGGAGTTTGGAGACATTTCTTTGTAGATGTCTCTTCTCCCTGATATTTATGTCAGCCCAATTCCATTCAGTTCAGCTGCAAAAGCTATGAACTTTAGATCTTCAACTTTTCAAGGCTGTTTAACTTGTTTTGGTTCCCCAACAAGAACAGCTTCCTTAAATCCAAATTTTGGGATATCACAGAATGTGCTTAATTTATTTCTTTTCTTTCAATGACCGCATTCCTGAGCTACCAATGATGTAATGTTTGAAAATAGTTGCTACATGATATGTCCAGTTTTCTAATGGTTTACAATGGGATACTCTCTCTGAGCAATTACTTCCTTAAGGTCAGAAGTAAAGTTGTGAATTTTAAAAAATGTCCAAAATTCAAGTGCAGTGAAACTAAGTTTTGAAGAATATTAAGTGAATGTCATATTTCACAATAATATGTTTTGAGGAAAACTAAAGAAAGTATTAATGAAAGGAACTATAGCATCTGATGGATGAGATCAGTTTACTCGTTAATCTATGGCATAAGCATTGTTGCTGTCTCCTGTATGCATGTAATATCATTCTCAGTAGTACAATTCTCTGGATTTTAAATTTCTCCCTTGAGACTTTCCATACCCTCAAACAACCAAGAAATGGGAGTGAAATATTCCATTCAAGTTTATTTATTGGCTTAAGAAAACTAATTTTGGACTTTTCATGGTATGGAAGCCCCAGATGGTGACATCATGACAAATCCAAAAAGAAAATAAACAAAAACAAGAATGAAGACAAATAGCAAATACAGAAGCCATAATCTCTGTGAAGAAGATTACAGAAATGATGAACTATGCAATGGATATGGAACAAAAAAGAAGGAAAGTGATTTTTTTAAGAAAGAAAAAAAAAGGAAACAATCTAACCAAGATATTGAGAAGTAAATTGCTTAGCTACAAAATTCCATTCATTTCATTTGTGAAACATCCACACTGTGTGATTTGAAACTCCCTATAGAGAGAAGTGAGAGAAGATTCAGGTTTATAGGAACGAAGGAAGGTCAGATGTGGCAGAAAGAACATGAGCGAAGCTTAAATGTAATAAGTGCAAAGGAAGTTTTGGGAATGAAAACAAAACCAGTTTGGCTACAGTGAGGGGGAGTTCTACAAAATAAGCCTGGAAAATATAAAATAAATTGAGGCCAGATTATATAGGCTTTTGAATTCCAGGCTGAGGATTTGCTGCTCTTTTTGGTTAAAAATGGGGAGTCACTGAAGGTTTTTGACTAGGGGAGTGAACTGACCTTTGGGTCAATTACTCTGTCTGCAATGTGTAAAGTAGATTGGAAGAGGGAGAGAATAAAAGTGAAAAGACACCCTGGGAGGCTATTGAATTAGATCAGGTGACATGCAATGAAAACCTGAACTATGAGAGTAGCAGTAGGACTGGGAAGAAAAGGATGAATTCAAGATATCTTTCATGGGTCAAATCTGTTGGGTTTAGTAACTAATGAGATCTGAGAGAACTGTTAAAAAAGATTTCTGAGATTTTTAAACCTGAGTCACTGAGGAAGTAGGGGAATCAGGAAGAAATGTAGGTTTGGGTGTTTGTGTGTGGGGGGGAGGGTATTGATAGTGGTATTTTTTTGTGTGTGTGTGGTGATGCCACTTTATTGGGGAGTAGTTATTGAGATGGGCTTTGAAATGATGTTCTTATAAGTAGTGGAAGGTAGCAGTTTTCAGGGGAAAAATAGTACAATAAAATTCTAGAGTTAGAAGGTCTGCACTTAGCCCATAGTTGGTCCTCAATAAATGTTGAATGACCCAATTCTAATGATCTCCATTTGATATTTTTAATTCAATTGTTCAACAGATTATATACTTAACAAGTATTATGTGCCAGGAACTGGATTAGTTGTCGGGCAATATGGCTTTCAATAGAAATGATGTCTACTTGATAGAGAAACTAGTACAGTGGCAAACTGACAATCATATGATTGATTTAAAATAAACAATAATATTTATTACTTTAGTAAAAGTACCTATTGATGTGAAAGAAGACAGCAGTGATCCTCCCAAGTATAGGATGTTTCAAGGAAGTTTTCTTAATTGAACATCTGACTGAAAAAGCTAAATAAGAAATGAAAGTGCAAAGAGGTAGGGGACTTCAGGGAGAGGGGACCCCGGATGTAAAAGGTGACAAAATTTGAATCTTTCCAGAAACAAAAATAAGTTTGTTATGTCTGAATCTTAAAAGTACTAACAAAGGAAGGTACAGAGAGGAATGGATCAATTTGTAAATGTCTTTTCCACCTTTTAATGAAGTGTGGGATTTGCCTTAACATAGTTGGAATCCATTGAAAGATTTTATGACAGAGTAAACACCAGGATCAGATTTTCCTGGCTTATTATTTATCCACTCTGAGCTAAAATATCTACTGGGTCCACAGGAGTCTACACACAAACAAATAAGGTAGTGGAATGAGATCTCCAATTGTTTAAAATGCTACATATACAAGTTTATACTTACTAGCCAAATATATGATAGGAACATAGGTAAGAACGCAATTAATATTGTTTGTAAAGAGGGAAATGTTAAAGAAGATCTGAGAAAAGGTCTTTTTGAGATGGGCCTGGAACATTCAGTAGACCCTTCAAATAACTCGTTTAAATAAATCCTCAAAGAAAATTTCACTTGCAGCTTTCAAAATCTCTCATCTGTGTCTAATTATGAGTTTTCTGTTACCAATCTGTTCATATTGGTTTTTTTAAATTTATCTTTAGTGTTAATGTAAATGGTTGAAGTAGGTAAGTATTTTGTGTATGTATTAAAAAAATACCTTGTCCAACCACCAATGCATTCAAGGCACAAATATTTACTTAACACAGTAGTAAGTATTTCAATATATTAACAACTGACTCAGTTTTGCCAGGAAGTATGTCTTTTCTGATTTTAGCACTAAAGTAATCTCTATTTCCTCTCTCTTCCTCCGGTGGTTTGGTATTTTCCGTGACAGATTTTAGAACTCATTCTTCTACTTCCCCTCACCCTTGCATTTAGGCTGTCCATTAGATTGAATTCAATAAAATAACTCAATGGAATATTCCAGACATGACCCAAAAAGGTCCTACAAGAATGTTCACAATTTTCACTCTTCATTCATTGGCATACAGAGTGCATAAGTTCCAAAGAAGGAACCCAGGGAAAGGCCAAAAGATGGGAGGAGTTTGGGTGGTGGAGTAATTGCTTAGATGACAGCTATCCAGAGGCCACTCAGCCCTTCTCAGTCTATGGGGCAGAGAGAAAGAGACTGATATTCAGTTCAAGCCACTAAAATTTGAAAGATGTTTGTGACTGCAGCTAATGCTAATTAGTTTGACTAATAGAGTCCTGTGTGACTTCTCTCATTGCCTCTAGGAATTTGAGCGCTGCCTGAGGCCTTTGGTCCCTTGTGACCTCATTGCCAGAACTCTGAGATTATCCCCCCGCTAAAGACATAATACCTTCTCTGTACAGAGTCAATAATAATGTCAGTGCTGATTCTTAGGAACCTTGCTTTCATCTTAAGGAACAGAGACAAATTGTTAATGTCATTTACCAATTATTCCAACTAATGTTTCTTGAGCAGATGTTGAGTTAGGTGATGTGGTCGTTTCTATCTTACTGTATAAGACATCAGTAACTTTCTGGCTTAGATGTTCTTATGCTACCAGGGAATCTTAAAAGAAATACCTCTTAGGGCAAATGAGGCTTATTCTAATATAAAACATAGCACTAATTTTTGTGGTTACACAATATTTTTTGATTAAAGACACTTTAATTAAAGAGAAATGATTACTCAATAATATATGGTTATAAATATGTATGTTATCAGAATTAGTATTAGCTATCATAGATCATTCTCAAATAATAAGGAACTTGTTAAGAAAACCACAATTTTAGATATAGGAGACAATCTTTTCTACCCAAATATTCTTAGAAAAATATTCCAATTTTTGTCTGGATTCAAAAACAAGACTTTAAAATCTTCATCACCATTCTCTCTTTGAACATCATGTGTTGTTCACTCCTGCAGGCCTGAGCTGGGAATCCTGTTTGATGCCTACTGATACTGCAATAGACCCTGGGCAATTTACATAACCTGTTGAAGCACATAAGTCAGATCATTTTATGACTTGGCTCAAAACTCACCAATGACTTTTCATCTCGCTCAGAATAAAAGTCAGTCTCTACAATGATCTACAAGACTCCATGGATAATTGGATAGCTATCTGACCTAATTTCCTAGTCTTCTTCTTGCTCATTCTATTGTAGTCACTAGCCTTCTTGACTTTTTTAAAATTTTTTTTATTTTTTTTTTAATTTTCCAATGAAAGAACAGAATTTAAAAACAGGCCTGGCTTCCGTCTCCCAGAACTACTAGTATTTGTGATTTGTTGTCATGTTAGGTGAGAGTTTTCATAATCTTCAGAACAAACTCATAATAATAATACTCATTAACTTTTCATTATTCTTATCATGTACCAACATGATGTCATTTAATCCTTGCAGTAATTATATGAGGCATGATGGTAGTTTTGGAGGATGCTCTGGAATCACTGTTACAGGTTCAAATCCCCTTTCCACCACTTACTAACTGTGACTTTAAGCAAGTTATTAACATTTATATCAGTTTCTTTATCTACAAGAAAGGTATCAAAAGAGTAGGTATAAATATGTAGATACGTGTTTTGAATTAATAGTTATAAAATACCTAGAAGAGGACCTAGCACACAGAAAGCATTGCACTTATGAAAAGAAGTTCTTTACCCCTTTATGCCTCAGTTTCAAATTGTAAAATAGAGATAAAAATAAAGGAGCTATTTCACAGGACTTCTGTGATAAATAATATAACATGTATAGTTCATAAAAAAAAAGTGTCTGGAACATGATAAATTCTCAAGAGATAGCTAGTGAAATTTTTAGCATTGCAAGGACATGGAGATTAAGACACATTAACTAAAATATCCAAAGTTTACAAGTTGTAAGCAGCTGAACTGGGTCTTTGTGCAAGACTATATTAAAATGATTTCTTAACCAAAACTTTAATGGGTTTAAAGTACAATTTTTGTTTTTGAGTCCTGAGCATCCAAGGGAAGCATAAATGATTTCAACTTTCTTTATTCTTATATATACCAGTAAGCATTTTTATATATAGTAAATGTTAAAATCCATTTGCGTTGTTATTTTCTCTTCTTTTAAATTTGATAAGTTTGATAAAATTTGATTTAATGATAAAGCTCCATTTCCAACCTAGATTCTAGACATATAAATACAGGAGAGACTTAAGCTCACTAGAAATTTTGTGGAGATTAGCAATTACCAGTTCTCAATACTTTTGAGAGATTTGGGTTCTTTTCTCTACTATGACTGCATTGTTGACTGTCTAACTGAATCACAGAGCAAGAGAGCTCTTGCTGGAGGAAGAACCCTGGGGACCAGGAGACAATCTCTTAGACTACATCTCAGAACACAGATGAGAACATGAGCTTAAAACTGTCCTGCAGATTTCAGAACTGCAGTGACCATCATCTCTCTTTTGTGTGTATTTGTTCCTTTTGAATTCATGACATTTATCTGTAATAGAATTAGAGAAAACAGCTAAAGAGCACTGTAATATTAAGAACATAAGCTAGATTAATTCTAATTCGTTAAGCCTATGCTCTCACCCTATATTTCTCCAACTCCAAAAACCAGTGATAAATTTTATTTTTAACAAAACAGTTATTGCAAAACAACTTTATGTGTGCAAAAACAGCCAAATATATTCTAGAATGTTTTCATAGGGAAACATCTGCAAAATGTTTGTGAAGTGGGGATAGCAAAAGTGTTTACATAACAATTGGATGGTTTATTTTTCTTTTCTGGCAATGAGGACCTGCCCATGCAGCACATTTGAAAATATTTGTGTATTTCAGCTACATTTGCATTGACAACAAACACATAGCCACAGTGATCAGGTATTAGTCAGCATTCCATTTGAAAATCTATAGCCAGTCACAAAAGTGTGTTTGGTTTCACACATGTACATTCCTAACTTTTCCCTTCTGTCTCTTGAAATGCTAAACTAGAAAAACTGGACACATTTTGAATAACAAAATTAAGAATCATCTGAATAGAATCAAGATTCTATTTTCTAAATCAGGCTGCATGAAAAGCAAAATCATTATTTAATTCTGAGAAAAAAGACTACCCTAAGGAATAAGTATTTTTAAAAGTGAAATTTACTATTAATACTGTGTGCAATAAACAATGATGTATAATTCTGGGAAAATAAAAAAAAAAAAATATTTTTCTGAAACACAAAATTAAAGTCTCCAAATTAATTTGACATCAAGGTAATTGATGGTCCTTAGCAAGTAGGAGGAACTCTGTGTAATAAAGATTATCATTAGGAAAGAAGAGCATAACTAATTCTTGTAATCTTTATATATAAAACAAACATGCATATTTATGGTGGTATACATAACAAATAATTGCTACTACTGAGCAGCTTATCAATTCCAGGCAAAATACTAACAGACAGTAAATTCTCTAATAGTTTGGCAGAAATGCTTTCCAAGGTGCCAGTCCCAAATATTACTGTATTAAATTGAAGTAAATGTCATTTGATTCAGATTTTTGCATATGCCTATTATACAAACATCCAATGTAACTTGGCCCGGTTGTTACCAAAACTCACAGAGACCTTGAGTAGAAATACAAAGACACTCCCTATTAGCTGTATCTTAATTCTGGTAATAAACTATATATGTACATTGCATGGAAAACTATAGCTAGCTGCCAAGCCAGAGACAAGGCAGCTAGTACTCTGCTGGAGTCCTCAGTCTACAGAGAGACAATGATGCCCAAAGATGAGTAGCCTAATGGTATTTACCACCAATGATTGTCAAATGAACAATTTAATTACTTAGTTAATTCAACCCATTACCTCAAAAGTTGAAGACAAGTTTGGAGAAATACAAAAAATTCAAAGAATAAAGGGATTATTGAAAAGTAGAAATCATTTTTCAAATATCAAGCTATGAGGAAAAATAATATTAAATATATTTTGAATGAGAGCTTGTCATTATACCAAAGAGTGTTTACCTCTATTCTTAGTGATTTAAGCACCTAATTCTAGGGCTACCCACAAATTGCAAATAAATTACATTGTGTTCTGTTCTGAGTGATAACAGATAGCTTTCAATGAAATAATATCATTATAGAAGTTAAATGATCTTGTCTATTCTCTTCGTTTTTTTCTATCTCTCCTTCTTAATTCTGTCCTACTCTTTGCCGAGACTAGTGCGGCCAAACTTGCAGATTCTGGTGAGAGAACAATGGGAGATTGGAATAAATAAAGAGTCACACATGCAGATCTTGAAGATAAAGCTGGGATCAGGTGGAGCATTTGCTCTCTGATGGAGAAGCAGGTCTAAAGAATTACACCAGCAATCTTTAATATATATGCCTCATTAAACAGATTAAAGACTAGGCAAGCATTATTCTTTGTATTCATGAAAGTTACAGAGTTAGCAACAGTATGCAGCTATTTCCTCAGTTTCATTCTACAGTTGCAATGTGCAATGTTTAAAGCTTTGTGTAGCTCTTAAGAAAGTCTATTGTTTAAAGTTAGTAATTCACAGGCAGATTCAGGAGCAGCAAACTGATGAAACATTAGGGTTGTCTTAGCAAGGAATTTCCTTCATTCCCAGGAACTGTGTGCCTGAGATCAATGTCCAAGCTGATAAGACTCTAGCAACTAAGTCTCCCGATGGAGAGCATTGCCATAGCAACTGGGCATCCTACACCTTGGTACAGAAAATTTCCCAGTCACCAAGTGCCACATTCACAGGGATCTCACTCTCAGACACTTTTCTCCCAATCTCTGTCACCACTCTCCACACTCCTCCTTCTCCTTTTTATTTTTGGTACTGGGGATAGAACCAGGTGCACTTAACCACTGAGCCACATCCTCAGACCTTTCTATTTTTTTTTTTTTTTGAGGCAGGGTCACACTAAGTATGTTCCTCCCACTGCAGCGTCCCAAGCCACTGGGGTTACAGGAGTTTACCATTCTGCCTGACTCTATCTATCTTTCTTCACCAGGAATTTCTGAACAAATTTAAAGAGGTTACTAACTGAGATGTCTATAGGGACCAATCAGGTGACATGGAGTTACCCAAGCCTGTAAGAACTACATTCTTCTAATGACCTCATTCACTGTCAAAGAGGGTAAGCTGATTAAGTTAGCCAGTTTTTACTTTGCAGATATTTGGGCATTTGACAAAATTTCTGAGATTATTTCTATTAGGAAAAAAAAATGTGGATCTTTTAAGTTAAAGCTCTAAATTTCAAAATGTTATAAAGACAAACACATTATAACACCCTATGCAGGCAGACTGGAGCATGCTTTCTGGCTCATCCAGCAACTTTGGACAGTGTATTTTAGCCCAAACCTAGGACTTTCAATGATACCCTAGGAGCCTACAAAAAGGACCTCTAATCTAAACTGAGGAATCTTGGTGGATGTATCAGTTAGGATTGGCTAGGTTCTACAGTGAGAACAAGAAACTGCAAACCCCAGTGGCTTACATAAATAAAAATTTGTTTCTCCCTTATTTTATGTTCATAATCAATAAGCATGGAGATATTGATCATCATAGGTAGAGATCTAGGCTGATGGCAAAGATTATCTGAACTGTGTGGCAGAAAGAAGCCATGGAAAGTGCCACAGTAGCTCCTCAAGTGATACACATTAGTTCAGATTTTATGTCATTGACCAAAAAGCTAAAAACGTGGCATGCAGCAAATTATTTTATTTTGCTCAAACAGAAGCCTTTGCTTTCCATTTCAAATAGGAATGTCAGTGTCTTTGCTTCATGTGAGGGCTGATTACCCAGACAGTAACATGGGGGATGGTCATCCCAGAAAGAATAAACCTGTGAGTTAAGGTAGGGGATTTAGTTTATACAATAGCAATTGACTTGGAGGGCCACCAATCAATCGTGATTGAGCAATAAAGCCTAAATAAAATCTTTGAACACTGAAGCTTTGGTGAGCTTCCTTTTTGGTGGTTTTCCTAAATAACAGTCCCATAAAAGGGTAATGGGTTTGGAGGACAAGAGAAGCCTTGTACTGGGAACCCTTCCAGCCTTGACCCTATGACTATCTTCCTTTGCCTGATTTTGATTGATATCTTCCCTCTGTATAAACCTTAACTGTGAGTACAATGGCATTCAGTGAATCATGTGAGTCCTTGTAAAGAATCATCACACCTGTCGGTAGCTTTGGAAACACCCTGAACTTGAAGCTGGTGTTAGAAGTGAAGACATTATTGGGGAATGCATCCTAAAATCTCACAGTTTATATCTCTGTGTGCAAGGTCAGTCCTCAGTTGGGTGGGGATGTAGGTAGTGAAGAAGAAACATCATAGGAAGAAAACAGAAACACTCACAGATTTTAATACAATATACCACAGAGAGATTCAGTAAATAAGTAATACAGGCCTTCAGCTATAAAGGAAATATAGGAGTCGGTCAAGCAAAGAAGGTTGAGAAGTTTGTGCCATATACAGAGTACACATAATAATAAAGTATTGACATACTATGAACAGGGAACATAATTGTGCAGGAAACTTATATTCAGTTTTCTATTTCTAAGTAACCAGCATGGAATTGCAAGTCTGGATGAGGTCATTAAAGGCTTTCCATAGTCAGAATCATAAAGGAGAAGAAAGTAAACCAGATGGATTGGGAGAGGAAATGTGGATTGGGCCAGCACCAGGATGTCAGCAGTGCACTGGGCACTAGGGGAAGCTATGTCAAAGGAGACCAGTGACAGAGAGATATCTGAGCAGGGCTTGAGAGAGAAGCTTCATGGCCTTTATCCTGAGCCCTCCTTGTTGAGTCAAATGGGATCCCTTCAGGGGCTGAAAATGCTGAGCACAATTCATCTTTCTGTACCCACGATCTTTCTGTTTAGTGAAAAAGTTTAGTCTCTTTCCTCAGGGGAATTCATAGCTGGTCTAGGAGACATGGCTCCCTGGATTTCTGGGTTTTAAAGAGGTACCCTGAAGTCCAAGTAATATAAATCTTTTCTTCATGAGGCAATTGTCCTGGAGAATCGAGGCAGAGAGGTAGGGATCCTGAATACTGACATATTACTTTTCAAAATGAGTTCGAAAAGTGTGTCTAGGCAAAATGTCCTATAATGGCAGAAGAAACTTTTTTTAAGGAATGAGAGTGCTTGAATAAAAATGGAGGCAAGAGGCAGAAAGATTGAGAGTTCAAAGCCAGCCTCCACAAAAAGCAAGGTGCTAAGCATCTTTAAATAAAATTAAAAATATAGGGCTAAGGATGTGGCTCAGTGGTCAAGTGCCCCTGAGTTCAATCCCTGGCACCAAAAAGAAAAAACAAAACAAAACAATACAAACACAAACAATGAGTATAGTACCCCATATCCTGATATTTCTCCCCCATCCCCTCCACCTCCTCCTTCTTTCTGGATATATATCTCCAGAAAAACAGGGAGAAATGTTTGTTTTGTTTTAGAATTTAACAAACACTTTCTAGCAATAACTAACAAATGTTGTAGGGAATATAAAATCTTGCAAGATTCTTTTTTTAACCAGACTATGATCTATAAAAATGCATAGAATTTCAAAGACAAATCAAGAATGTAGATTTGATGGTGTGAACTTTGGGGAAGTTTTGTGCTATGTTTAATTTTCCAATTCCTTTACTTGGGAATAATAAGAAACACTTTTCACATAGAGCACAGAATAGAATAGATGTCAATGGCTTGCATATTTTTTTTCTGCCAGAACTTCTGTCTCAAGTCTATTCTACCAGAATTTGTTGAGGCCAATTGTGAGCCTACGTCACATACATCAGAGTTATTTCCTGCTCATAAGTCTCTCATAGGCTCCTATAGGATTGGAAGATCAGCCAAATCTTTTTTGTTATTGTTGTTCTAATTAGTTATATATGACAGTAGAATGCACTGTAACACATCATACATAAATGGAGAATAACTTTTCATTCTTTTGCTTGCACATGAGGTAGAAATATATTGGTCATGTAGTCATATATGTACATAGGGTAATAAACTTAGATTCATTCTTTAATCCCTCCTACCCCATACTCCTATCCTCCCTCAGTTCCCTCTGCCTAATCAAAAGTAAATCTGTTATTCCCTAGTGCCTCCCTCATTGTGAATGAGCATCCACATATTATAGAAAGCATTTGGCTTTTGGTTTTGGGGGATTGGCTTATTTAACTTAGAATGATATTCCCCAGCTTGATCCATTTGCCAGCAAATGCCATAATTTCATTCTTATTTAAGGCTGAGTAATATTCCATTGTGTATATATAGTACATTGTCTTTATCCATTAATCTGTTGAAGGACACATAGTTTGGTTTCATGTTTTGGCTATTGTGAGTTGAGCTGCTATGTGAATAAAAGTGATGCTAAACATTGATGTGGCTATATCACTGTTGTATGCTAATTTAAGTCCTTTGGTGTATAAACCAAGGAGTGGGACAGTTGAGTCAAATGATAGTTACATTTCAAGTTTTCTAAGGAATGCTCAGAATTCTTTCCATTATGGTTGCACCAATTTGCAGTCCTACCAGCAATCTATGTGCATATCTTTTTCCCCACATCCTCACCAACATTATTGTTGCTTGTATTCTTGATAATTGCCATTCTGACTAGAGTGAGATGAAGCCTTGGAGTAGTTTTGATTTGCATTTCTCTAATTGCTAGAGATATTGAAAATTTTTCATATGTTTGTTGATTGATTTTGTTTCTTCTGTGACTTGTCTGTTCAGTTCCTTAGCCCATTTGTCAGTTGGTTTATTTTTTTCGCTGTTAAGTTTTTTGAGTTTTTTATGTGTCTTGGAAATTAATGCTCTATTTGAGGTGCATGTGGTAAAGATTTTATCCCATTCTGTAGGCTCTGTCTTCACTTTATTGTTTCCTTTGTTGAGAGAAACTCAACTCAAAGTGAATGAAAGACTGAGGCACTAAAACAGAGATCCTGTGCCTAATAGAAGAAAAAGTAGACCCAAATCATCACCATGTCAACCTAGGATCTGACTTCCTTAAAAAAGACTCCTAAAGTATAAGAAGTAAAACCAAGAATGAATAAATGGGATAGATTCAGCTTAATTTTTTTATAGGACCCATAAGAGTTAAGTGTGGGCCAATGGATAAAAGAGACCCTGATAGCAGAGACAACAAAAATCCAGCGAGAAATTTTGACCTCAATGACCTTGAACACATCAATGAATTCAGAGTAGACAAATTCTGATAGAAGACCTTATGATAAGTTTGCCAACTTTTGAAATGTAAGCAGGTCTCACTTAAAAGACCAGTTGTCATGAGGAACAGCTTTAGGTATGCCAAAACAGAACTGAGACAGATCAAGGGCAAAAATACATCTTTCGTCCACATAGACTAATGCTTTGAGGAACTGAGCCTGTCTCCAATGGGCAGATGAGCAGGCAAGGCAAGTCTGAAAGGTCTAAAATATCACTTATGTCTTGATGGCTCCTCCATTCATAAGTTCATCATTGACTTTTGTCTGATTTCCAGACTAGTGTATCCAGTTGCCTGATGAACAACACAGACATTTCCAAAACAGGAGTAGTTTTCAACTTTACCTAGAACTGTCTACATAGTTTTCAGGGCATAGTACAAAATAAAACATGGGACTAGTTTGCAAAGCTATGCCACTAAAGCTATGAAAATATTAAGCTTTCTCCTCTGATTGGTGGTCTCTCTCAACCTGTCATGATGTCTTTTTATTTGTCTTAGACCTTCCAACATGGGGAAATAATCATGGGAAAATGCCAACTATCACAGGCACCCAGAGAGATGGCGACAGCAGGATGTGCATGTAGTATCTAAGCTGGAGACGGAAGATTCAAATCACTCATCTCTCCTTCCTATCTGCCACTGGCTTTGGCAAGTGCTGAGAGCCACGGCCGAGTCTGTATGGCCCCTGGCATTTTGCCAACAGTATTGATTGACAGGCGAGGCATTACTATCCGCCTCTGCCGCAACTTTTGAGTTCTCGCACTATTTTGGAGTTCTCGTGGGGATTTCCGGGGATTCTCCGAGAGTTCCCATTGGTTGGGGAAGTGCAGGAGGAGGGATTTCCGGGAGAGATATTTCCAGCTGGGGGTTCCTGGACAACCTCCTGGCGTTCGGGAGGATTCCCCGGGAGCTGTGTGAAGTGTTTTCCTGCAGTTTAAAAATAAAGTTTGTTCCTGCTTCAGTGGCTCGTGATTTGTGCCCAGCCAGACTGTGGCATTTGGTGGCCCGTACGGGGAACGTCTGAAGCTTCGGGGTAAGTGAAATTGCTTGCCCCTAAGGGAAGGCGAGAGAATGGATGACCATTTTAAAAAACAATGTGTTCTTGTTTTGATTTGGTTTGTGTTTGTTTCAAGCTGCCTATCCCTAGAATTTTCTCAGGCAGATTGGGAAAAATGGTTGGCTCAAGGTTTGAAGTTGTTCGCCCCTGAGGAAGAGATAGAAATAGACCACAAATGCACATGTCAAGAAAATAAGAAAATTGATACAACGATTTTTTGTTCCGTTTTTTGCTGGGAGCCATTAGCCAAGTAGGTATGACAATTTCCTTGCCAGCGTACCCCATGTTGCTGACATGTTGCAGTGACATTGAATGTAAGTGACCTTGCTCAAGGACCAAGGCAGATTAGGGTGTTCCCGGTTTTAAGATAATCTTGTTTAGGGCGTTCCCAGTTTAGGTTCCAGGTTTAAGGTTTAAGATTATTCCTGCTGGGAATAGGGCGTATCCTGCTGCCTGAGTTCCCCTTGATTTCTCACGGGATTCAGACAGTATATTTTTGGAGATAGAAGCCCAGTGGAGGTGAATTTGGGAGAGAAGGTGGATTTGGGAAGAGAACGTGGATTTCCCCAGAACGTGATTGTAGACGGCTGGTGTGAGTTCGGGAATAAAGAGTTGCTGTTTGAATCTACAAGCTGTGTGTTGGCTCGTGATTGTGTGCCCAGCCAGACTGCGGCATTTGTGCCCAGCCAGACTGTGGCAGTTTTTGTTTCATTCTGTTTCGGTTTTGTTTTGTGTTATCTTATTGGGTTGCGTTATCTTTATAACAGATTAGAAATTAGTAAAAAACAAACTGAAAGAGTGTTAAGTAAATTGTTAGAGGTTCAGACCATGGAGAAAGACATTTTAGATCAAGCAAAAGAGAAGGTCTCTCAAGCTAGTCAGACAGAGGAAGAAAATTTAAAGGAAGAAAGCTTAGAGGAGAAACAGCTATTAGGGAAAAAGCTACAACAGGAGGCTGCTACTAACACCGTTCTATCACCAGAGGGCGTAATTCAACCAACAGCTCCCCCTATGGAGATAACTGAGTGGCCCTCAAACCCCGTAGTTGATAGATGGGATCCTGAGAGAGGACCTCAAAGATTAGCATGCCCTGTACTTGAGCAGGCAGGAGGGCAGCGAATTCACCGTGCTTTAGATTTCAAAACAGTGAAGCAGTTAAAGGAGGCTGTAACAACCTATGGTCCTCAAGCACCGTTCACTGTAAGCATGGTCGAATCCATTACCAACTTGGACATAACGCCAGCAGATTGGGCTAGTATGTGTAAATCTGTGCTAAATGGAGGACAATATTTGTTATGGAAGGTTGCCAATGAGGAATTTTGCAGGGAGACAGCTAGACGAAATGCAGCAGCTGGTTACCCTCAAAGAAATCTAGATATGTTGTTAGGAAAAGGACCTTATGAGGGTCAACGGCAACAAATTGAATATGATCCTGGCATATACGCACAAATTGCTGTAGATGCTGTTAGGGCATGGAAAACTTTACAGGGGCATGGAGGTTTACAAGGTCAATTATCTAAGGTAATACAAGGAACTAATGAACCTTATGCTGAATTTGTAGATAGGCTTATTCAAGAAGCTTCCAGAATTTTGGGGGATACAGAACAGGCAATGCCATTTATAAAACAACTGGCTTATGACCAAGCAAATCGTTGTTGCAGAGAGGTCATTAGACCATGGAGACATGAAGATTTAAACACATATATTAAATTATGTAGAGACATTAACGAACAAGGGCAAGTCTTAGCAGTACAACAGGCTTTAGATGCCAGGCCAAAAAATGCTATAATTGTGATCAAACAGGACATTTTAAAGGAGTTGCCCCATAGGAGGAGGGTTTAACAAAGCTAGATATCAAACGAATAGAATACCGGGTATTTGCCCACGATGCCGTAGAGGGAAACATTGGGCTAATGAATGCCGTTCTCAAACCACCATAGAGGGTATTCCGTTATCAAAAAACAGACAAGGACCAAGTGTTTACCCACGATATCGTGGAGAAAGGCATCGGGCTCCATTGCCAAAAAACGGACAGGGGGGCCCAATGCTCCGGGGCCCACGACCACAAATGTACAGGGCACTGGAGGAACCCAGAAACACCATGGAGGAACCCAGCAACACCATCAGGGTAGTACCCAGGACACATTATCCATCAGATCTCTCATCAGACGAACCAGAGGGAGCGCAGGGTTGGACATCTGCGCCTCCGCCAGAGCAGTACTAACTCCAGAGATGGGAGTTCAAATCATTCCCACAGGAGTAAAAGGACCTCTTCCCCAAAGAACAGTAGGCTTATTGTTAGGACGCAGTTCTTCTACGCTAAAAGGACTTATGATAAGTCCCGGGGTAATTGATCCCGATTATGAAGGTGAAATAAAAATTATAGCTAGTTCTCCAAAGGGTATATCAGTAATTTCACCAGGAGATAGAATAGCACAGTTATTAATAATACCCAGCCTACATGATAAATTTTCCAGTAGTACTATAGAAAGAGGTTCCAGGGGATTAGGCTCCACAGGTGTAGATTGGGCTATGCTGTCTTTAAATTTAGATTCTCGCCCCATGCTAAAACTAAATATTCAAGGACATGAATTTAATGGGCTACTGGATACAGGTGCAGACCTTAGCATCATATCTCGTCAAGAATGGCCAAAACATTGGCCGTTACAACAAGCCACTCAAACGCTTCGAGGCCTAGGAGTGGCAACTAATCCCCATAGAAGTGCAATGGTATTAGATTGGAAGGATGTGAAGGAACTATACAGCCATATGTATTGGATCATCTTCCTATAAATTTATGGGGACGAGATGTCCTAGATCAATTAGGTTTGACATTAACAAATAACATCAATCCAAATGCGCCCACTATTAGGGCTAGACAAGGTTTCAGGAAAGAATAAAGATTAGGAGAACAAGGCATAGCAGCACCAATTCAAATAGATCAGGGAATAAATAGACATGGACTGGGTTTTCAGAAGGGGTCACTGAGGCAATAAAAATTACTTAGAAATCAGATAGACCAGTATGGGTTCCTCAGTGGCCCCTGACTAAAGAAAAGATACAAGCAGCCCATGATCTGGTCAAACAACAATTAGCGGAGGGACATATACAACCTTCCATATCTCCTTACAATACTCCCATTTTTGTCATTAAAAAGAAATCTGGTAAATGGAGATTATTGCAAGATTTAAGAGCCATTAATAATGAGATTGTTATTATGGGACCTGCTCAATAGGGGATTCCTCAATTGTCTGCTTTGCCAAAAACCTGGTACGTTTTAGCTGTAGATATTAAAGATTGTTTTTTTTCAATTCCAATTCATCCTGAGGATAGTCCACATTTTGCATTTACTATCCCTGCACTGAATCATGAAGGTCCTGATCAGAGATATGAATGGAAAGTACTCCCTCAAGGGATGGCTAACAGCCCAACTATGTGTCAAATTTATGTTAACAAAGCAATCCAGCCACTTAGAAATCAAAATCCTAAACTACAAATATTTCACTATATGGATGATGTATTGTTAGCACACAAAGATAAAAACACATTGCTAGAATGTTATGCCACACTTACAAATTTATTAAAAAATTATAATCTAGAGATAGCAATAGATAAAGTACAATTAAATTTTCCAATTAATTATTTAGGAGTTCTATTATCCTCAACCATGGTCCGTCCACCAAAAATTCAAATACGAGTAGATCAACTCAAATCACTTAACGACTTTCAAAAGTTATTAGGAGACATAAATTGGATAAGGCCTTATCTAGGCATACCAACAGGAGAGTTGGGACCTTTATTTGATATCCTAAAAGGTCCATCAGATCCAAATTCACCCCGCATGTTAACGCCTGAAGCAAGAAAGGCATTAAAAATTATTGAAACATATATGGAAAATATGCATTCGGATAGAATTGATATAACTTTGCCTTTATTATTTATTGTAATACCAACAAAAAATATTCCTACAGGAGTATTTTGGCAAGAAGGTCCATTATTGTGGATACATTTATCTTGTTCTCCTAACACTATTCTTACTAGGTATCCTGAGGCTGTAGGACAATTAATACTCAAAGGAATAAAAGCAGCAAAGGGAGTGTTTTGAATTTCTCCCAATAAAATTATTACTCCATATACTATGGATCAAATTGATGAGTTAGCTAATGAGTTAAATACTTGGGCAATAATCATGTGTAAATCTAATGTTTCATTTGATAATCACTTACCATCTAATCCTTTGTTGTCTTTTTGGTCTTCGCATCCTGTAGTTTTTCCAAAAATGACAAGAAAAACCCCTATCATGAATGCTCCAAATGTATTCACTGATGGGTCAAATAATGGTACAGCAGCAGTAGTTACCCCTGATCAAACTTTTACATTTTTAGTACCCAAACAATCAGCTCAAAAGGTAGAGCTTAATGCAGTTTTACAAGCTTTTGTGATGTTTAAAGATTCTGTATTTAATTTATTCTCTGATAGTCAGTATGTAGTTAATGCTATAGTATCCCTTGAAGATGCTGGCAGGATTTCCCCTTCCTCTACTGTTTTCTCTTTGTTTTCTGCTATACAAAGTCTAATCTGGGACAGAAAAGATCCATTCTTTATAGGACATATCAGAGCACATACAGGATTGCCTGGAGCCCTTAGTTTGGGCAACGATTTAGCAGATAAAACTACACATGACATACATATTTTTTCTACACTAGAAGAAGCTACACATTTTCATAAAAGGTTCCATGTCAATGCTAATACTTTACAAAAGCATTTTAAAATAACTAAGGAACAAGCTAGACAAATAATAAAACAATGTCAAAATTGTGTGACCTTTTTACCACAAGTTAATCTTGGAGTCAATCCTAGAGGACTGATACCTAACCATATTTGGCAGATGGACGTCACACACTTGCCACAATTTGGAAAATTAAAATATTTGCATGTTACAGTTGATACTTCTTCCGGATTTTTGATGGGCTCTCTTCATTCTGGAGAAAAAACTAAAGATGTTATAGCTCATTGCTTACAAAATTTTGCCACTGTGGGCGTTCCGAAACAGTTAAAAACAGATAATGGTCCTGGTTATACTTCTACCTCTTTTAAACAATTTTGCTCATCATTTGGCATTACTCATATAACAGGAATTCCATACAATCCACAGGGACAAGGCATAGTTGAAAGAGCTCATCAAACTATTAAAATGTACTTACTAAAGCAAAAAGAGGGAATTGGAAAGGGGTATATGTCACCCAAAGATAAACTTAAAATAACCCTTTTTACTCTAAACTTTTTAAATTTGGATTCCTCAGGGCTTAGTGCTGCGGAAAGGCATATGTGTCCAAAAAATGTACATAAGCCTAAGGTACTTTGGAAGGATATTCTAACAGGACAATGGAAAGGTCCTGACCCAGTGATTGTCTGGAGTCGTGGTTCTGTTTGTGTTTTTCCACAGGGAGAACAGCAGCCGATTTGGATTCCAGAGAGATTAACTAAAACAATTTCTACAGGCCAAAAGGAAGATGATTTGACTCAAATCCATAACAGCTGATATCAGAACTCCAGTTTGGCTATTCTTACATCTGCGACAGTGATTAACCAGGATGCTTTTTTCAATATTTATTTTATTATTTGCCTTTTCCCACATCATAAAGTTCTATTTTATTTTTGAGCTCATACAGACCTAGGTTAATGTTTTTCTGATCAGTTTTATTTTTTGACTGTGGAGTTTTTAGGTAAAGCTACAAGGCCTTTACTATTGTCTTATGTGTTGTATGTTATGTGTGCACACTTCTGTTTTGTGTTGTATGTCTGTATGTGCGTATGTCCATATATCATATATGAGGAGCGCTCATGAATAAATGGATCCGAATTTTTTTATTCACGTGATTTTAATGGTTTAATTTAGATTGGGTAAACAGCTGTTGAAAATTGTTTTAATATGTGAACAAATAAGGAGGTTAACAGATCTGTTTGTTTACTTTCACCTTTCCTTCTCATTATATTTAATAATTCTGTTCAGGATAATGTAAATTGTTCAAAAAATTGTTTTCTTAGTGCCTGTTGGAATGTTACATAATTTTTTTCTTAGCATCATTGCCAGAATTCCTATCTTCATCCCAGTGCCGGTGAAGACAAAGATAAAACCAAACTACAGCTTCTTCGATAGTTATCACAACAAACTGTAAAAACTGATGCATCAATGAATAATAACTCAACAAGTAATGCTCAATTAAGGAGTCGATTTACTTTGGGAGGAAATGGACATATTGACAGATTCCTCTGCTTTGAATTGCTTGCAGACCTTGCCTGGACTATGTATCACTTGTATGCATTGCGAACTATCTGTTGGTACAGCGAATTGTGGTAGTGCTGGAGTATTTTTGCTGATGGTGTCACCGGTGGTACAATTTTTCAAAGGAGCCCTCAATTGGCTTAGTGTCATGGCATTTTGCATCCTCCTCCCTTCTACTAGTGATGGTCTAAAATTTGGGGGCCAACAGAGGTGAGGCAAAGAACCTCACCCCCCCACTGGTGCAAAGGCCTATCCACAAGTATGGCTGTATGCTGGACCGGTAGTCAGTGACGGGTATGATCCAATTGCAGTGGTACCAACCTAAGACAGGAGGCTGACGCCTAGAGGTCAGTTCATCCGATGACAGGTAAGGACCATATGTTGAATTGGACTGCCTAACAGGTACGGTCCCTAAGCCACATTGCTTGTTGTTTAATTAAACAAAAAGGGGGAAATGCTGAGAGCCACGGCCGAGTCTGTATGGCCCCTGGCATTTTGCCAACAGTATTGATTGACAGGCGAGGCATTACTATCCGCCTCTGCCGCAACTTTTGAGTTCTGGCACTATTTTGGAGTTCTCGTGGGGATTTCCGGGGATTCCCCGAGAGTTCCCATTGGTTGGGGAAGTGCAGGAGGAGGGATTTCCGGGAGAGATATTTCCGGCTGGGGGTTCCTGGACAACCTCCTGGCGTTCGGGAGGATTCCCCGGGAGCTGTGTGAAGTGTTTTCCTGCAGTTTAAAAATAAAGTTTGTTCCTGCTTCAGTGGCTCGTGATTTGTGCCCAGCCAGATTGTGGCAGGCAAGGGCATTGAAGTCTATGCTGGGTACCTGGATGTGAGATGGCCTGGGGTAAAGGTGGGGTGCATATGCATGCAAGGGAAGAAGGCTCCAGAGGTTACTGGGTGAAGTGGGCAGGATGAGGCTATGCAGATTCCCAGGATGTCTGCTAGCAACCTGTCTTAAGGGAAGCAGGTTGCCAAAAAGAAGAGCATAACCACATGCATAATGATAAATAAGACACCAATGTCCTATTCGAATTCATGACAGAACATCAAAATAGATACAGAATTTCAAGATGGTAAACAAAGAGCATTAAACTCCAAGCATGGAGCTGTCTGTGCCATAAGGCTATACAATTGCATTGATCTCATATCATGAACTTGGTTCCCACTCCACCCCAAACCATAGTATTACCAGTGTCCCCAGTATCCATAAATAACAGCACAGCTTTTCAGTTGCTTGGTCTTTATATCTAAGATTTGGGCTTCATTTCTTTACTAAGGACTCACATCAATGACATAAGGATCTCCTGTTAGTTTGGTATCCCAGCCGTAACTCCAACTAACCACCTCTTACTACTTTCAGGGTTGTTACCACAGATTCTTGACTGTTTCTCTTGCTTTAATACCATAAAGCAGGTAACTTTGATTTTCTTCTACAAATCCTTAATGGCTTTTTCCTATACTTGAAAAGAAAATTCCACTACTTACACAATTTGGTCTCTGCTTCTCTCTCTCATCTTATTTCATAGTTTATGAATAATGAGATATTTACACTTAATCTCTTTGTTTAATTGTTTTGACAGAACTCAAACTCCAGTTTCCCCCGCCCCTTCCTAGAGTTTGGTAAGTGAGGCTGAAAGTTTTAACCCTCCAGTCACTTGGACTTTCTAGTGATCAACCCAATCTGAGGCTATCTGCAGGTTCCTCCCCTAAGTCATCTCATTAGCTTGAACTCAGAGTTGATCGAAAAGAAACTGATTAACAAAAGACCTCTTCTAACATAGAAATTTGCAATGCTCTCTTTAATTGCTCAGCTATATTTTCCCATGTATAGTATAGCTTTTAAATTAATAAATTAATGTTTGTTTATGTATTCATTTTCCATAACCCCGTGTGGAATGTGAACTCTATGAGGTCAAAGCTTTAGCTATCTTATCAATCCATTTAACCTAGTGCCTAAAACAGAAGTAAGTCTCAATAAATATCTGCTGAATTAAGAAAAAATGAATATAACTCTGTATTTAGCCTAGAATAAATGAATAAAGTCATATACTTGATTATATACCAAAATGACCAGATTAAAGTTTTCACAGAAAGACTTGAAATTAGAAAGTAACTATAGTTATTTCAACCTCTCTATAAGCTCCTGTAACTGTTAATTCTGGAAGGTTGAATTAAGAATGCTTTACATTCAATGTGATATATTGTATTAGTTTTCTATTGCTGCTGTAACAAATTCTCACAAATTTAGTGACTTGAAATAACATAATTTATTATTTTATAACCTGGAGATCAGAAATCCAAATTTGGTCTCAGTAGCAGGTGTGGGCAATACAGTAGTCTCTCTGAAGGTTTGGGGAAGAGTTCAGCTGGTTTGCCCATCACATTTAATATTTCTCATTGCAACAGCACTTATTCTACCTCTTACTTTTGGTTCAAATACAGAGATAACATACTATATTTTCTGTCTATCTAGTCTTTTCCACCAATTCCATGCTCATGGTTCCTTTCCTCTTCTTTAACTGTAGCAGCTAGAGTCTTTATGTCACATTGATCTAATCTCATTTTCCTTTGCCTTTCATTTTTTAAAGAGCCATATGACTAGATTGAATTCACCTGGATAATCCAGAATCAACTTCCAACTCAAGTCCTTAAGCTTAACTTATCTGGAAAGTCTGTTTTTCCTATTAAGACAACTGGAGATTAGGACTTAGAAGTCATGGGAGGGAGATATGATCTTTTCCTACACAGCTAGTAAGTCTTATTGATGTCTGCTGAATCTTTCTTTAAAAAGGAATTTTAGCAGCCTTAGAAAACGTGTTACTAACTCAGTGATGCTAGCAGTCAGGCAGCTGAATGAAGTCCACCAGATGTGGACCTATGTATGAAGGAGAACATATGCCCAGGTTCAAGGGATGGATAGTGTCTCAGTTCCAACCAAATGTGGCTTTGCAGACAGTTGAGCCCAGTATGATTGGTTCTTTTTATCTTTTCAAGACAACCTGGAAACACAATTTGTATGCAGAAACCCCTACCTTTTGAAATGTTGTCAAAAAAATTATGTTTTTCAACACTTCTGCAGGTCACAGCAAAAAAATACTCAACCTGATCCTGGCCCCTGAACCAATATGCAACCTCACTTGGGTGACCAAGAAGAGCCATCCTTTGCTAATAGATTGAAAGAAAATTAAATTGGTGCATATCAAATGCCAGCCTAGGTTATATTCCACGTATTAGGTACTAATGTGCAGATTTTTTTAACTCATCATTGATGGTCATCTTTTGTGGTGTGATATTACTTCAAGTTAATCAAACATTACTACATAAAATTAATATGTATTACTGAATAGATATTTCATTAAAACAATTGTCTTTATTTACTTACTTAAGAATATTCATTAATTGCCAAGTTATTGAGCCAATCTCTATGTGAGGCACTATGGAAATGAAGAGAGAAACCAGAGTTTCTTTCTTCATGGAATGTGTTATGAAGGTCACACACATAAATATTTTCACATTGAACTTCCATGAAAAATAAGTTACTAATTCTTTTAAAGAGACTAAAGTTTTTCTAAATAAAATGGATTTAACTTGATCCATACAGAACGAATACTATTCGTCTTATAATTTTTTTCTGGGTATAACTACAGTTTGTCTCCTTATGTTTACATGGACCTTGCTCCATAATTATGTCTAAATAACTCATCAGCAATAGGATACAATTTTTAAAGGATGTACTAACAATTAAAAATGAATACTATTGAAGAAATTAATCTTAACCCACATTTTCTTCATGCAGCTTTAGGAATGTCTAGATAGACGGAAAAATATAGTGTATTGTCTCGGTATTTGAACCAAAAGTAAAAGGTAGCATAAGTACTGGTGCAATGAGAAATGTTAAAAGTGATGGGCAAACCAGCTGAACAAACAGGCTGGAAATTTGTTTTATGAAACTCACCTTACAGAATTTCACCCAATAAAACACATGGGCATGCAGTATTATTTTTTTCTGTGTCTATGTATCATCACAAAAGGCCCTTTTTAATCATATTCTGAGTGCACATTTGGTCCCATTTGGATACAATTTATGAACACTCACCTTCTTATTTGAATTCCACCTTTTGACAAAATGGGCAAAAGTCCAAATAAGGCAATGTGGTTAACTGTTAAGTCTAATACCTATAGACCTGAATCTTAATGCAAAACAACTCCAATTCACCAGAACATGAGATAGCATGAAATTGTAACATTTTATTATGTTTGGTGTCCTTAGTAGATTTCCATATCCTATTCAAAATAACTCCTGAAATAAATACATTTAATCACAACTAAAAGGAAAGAAAAGTTATAAAACAATCACAACAAAAAATCATATCTCCTTTTAATGATTAAAAAAAAAACAAATAAATCAAAAATTAACACCACTATGGTTCCTTAACTGTCCATGTCTCACTCTACAAGACAATCTCCATGAGTCTGGGTTCTACCACTTCCCGAAGCTCAGACGTAGATATGTCTAGAAACAAAGAAGTACAGGATGAAAAAAAAATCATTGCACATTTTCCAAATAGACATTTAAACAAATTTTCTTATTATTATTATTTCTCATGACTTCCAAAGAATCTTGTGAATTAGACAAAAGTGCTTCATTGTCTTAGTCTGCAAATATAGTTATTATTATAAATTATTACAAATATATTACTGCCTATTGAGGCAGTAATCACAACTAAGTTATAATGCCATTTGAGCCATTTAATGTGCACCACTATTATTTCCAATTGCATGATAATTTCCCTCTAAAATATTTTTGGATGTCTAGAATCAAAGTTTGATTGGAAATGTTTGCCTACATCAGCCTAGTCTGAATTTTATCAGATACACATACATTTTCCTGAGCCATCTGTCCTTTGTGTCTCTCTGTTACTCTTATTGGAAATATATATGTGCTTGTTTTTTGTTTCCTTTTATTTTGTTTATTAGATGGGGTCTTGCTCTGTAGCCTGTGCTGGCCTTGAACTCTCAGGCTTAAGAGATGCTCTTGAAGTATCCCTAGTAGCTGGGGCTACAGATGCATGCTGCTATGCTCAGAACACCTGAAGTATATAAATTTAAAAATATATATATTTTGCTTTTAATAGTAAATTATATATTTTAAACAAATGAATATTCATGTATTACCTGTCATTGTGATATTTGCTGTTTTCAAAAAATAATGGCACCTATTTGGTGTTCATCAATCCTCACATTGTTTCATGAAAGTTGAGTATAGCTATGTGGAGATCACAGTTCCCACATAGATCTACCATGGGGCAGAATTTAGCCAACTTACCGAACCATAGTTTGTAGACTTGGCGGTTGTATTCTAGTATAGACCATCTCTTTGAAGTTGGAATCTCTAGGGACAGGTTTGAGAGGGTGCTGAGTTGCTTCAAAAAGTACAGTATTTAACACCAGAAAAAATCCATTGTGAGGGACTGGCAGTGCTGCACTGCTGTGCAGAGATGCTTTTTCTGAGAGAGTAGAATTTTGATAGAAAGACAGAATAACAATGTACTGTATTGATTTGGGGTGGAACACAACGGTGACTCTTGCTTTTTTTTTTCTTGTTTATTTGCTTGTCCATTCTTCATACTTGAACACTGTTTCCATATTTTTCTACTGTGATCCCAGACTTGAATTAAATCACATGGGAAGCTAAGTCCTCATATTAATTTCAGACTGTTTTTGAAAGCATTAATTCAAATGATACAAGCTCATGTAACTTCTGCTTACACATGCTCTGGCAGGCTTGCTGGGTCAATTTTCATTGTTTCAGTGTTCCTAGGTGGCAGATACAAAAATCTAACCTTGCACAGAGTTCACAGATATCAGGTTTTGATGAAAAAAAAAAAAAAAAAACTTGGAAATGTTCCTATTCAATACAGTACAAATATAACACACACAGATTTTTATAAAGTATACATAGATC
Source organism: Marmota monax (assembly GCF_021218885.2). Classification (NCBI taxonomy): domain Eukaryota; kingdom Metazoa; phylum Chordata; class Mammalia; order Rodentia; family Sciuridae; genus Marmota; species Marmota monax. Next base: position 4,993,984 of record NW_026694617.1, on the reverse strand, counting down.
ATAAGTTGAGTCCTCAGAAAGCTCAGTAATCAATTTAATATAAAATGACATGCAATTTTATTTAGATTGATTTGCCTTGTTTGCTTTTTCTAAAATTTAACTTTTTGTTTTAAACAGCTTTTCAAGGTGGTGCTTGTTAAAGGAATCTTTTGGCAGGTTTTTCCCCAAACTATCTGCAGAAGTGGGAAGTAAAATGGAAATGGCAGAAGTCGAAGGATGCCTTTAAATTGACTGACAACATCATTCCATATTATTACTACCATGTAGACTGCCAAAGAACTAATGTACTTCCGATATCTAATGTAATTAATTCAGGACCACAAACCCCAATCACAAATGTGTATGAGGATTCAGCAGGAAAAAGAAAAATAAGGTCTGTAGAAAAAGAAAAACTCTTTTTTTGCATGGCTACCTCTAATTTTAAACAGGGTATAAATTAAACATTCTTTGATAATAATATGCAATGACAGCATAATCATATGCTAACGTTTAATCACCTTTCCTATACAATATTACCCTGATTCTTCTTTAAAATTTTATGTTGTATATTGCTGTACATTTTTCTTGCTGATTGATTCTCTTTATTACTACTGATTTTATTTATGCTGCTAATTTTTTTCCCAAGCATATATTTTAATGAGTAGTTTTGTTCAGCTAAGGTCTACAGAATAAGAGAATTCAGCACACCTGCCTAAATAAGATGCTTGAGATCACTGAGGAAAGAAATTGACATTTTACTTTACCCTCAGCATGGAGCCAGGGGCAAAGTTTGATCTGAAAACTTGCAAATTAACCAAAACTGTCACTCAGGAGTTATGGGCCTGAATGCTGCAAAATATGTTCTTTGAAGTCCTCATTTCAGAAAAATTATTAAAAACTTTATATCTAATTAAAATTGTAACTGCATTCCCATTTTTCAAAATCTCTATCTCCTCAGGGCCAATTGGGATGAGTGAATTTGCACCCTCCTCTCCGCAGCACAAGGAACTGCTCCTACAGCAATATCAGATCATTACCATCTCCCCAGCTGAGAGGGAGCAGCCATTATCATGCAGCATTATTAATCTTCTTGTCTTATCAACTTGCAAATCACAAGCTATTGAGCCTTATGGCATGGTTCTGGGTCCATAGTTATTCATTTTGTAGGTCTACCTAGCCTTTGAGTCTCCTTAATCACCTGAAGATTGTCAGTCTCTTACCTTGGCCTGCCCCTGTGGCCCTGCTCAGCTCCTGTGAAAAGTCCATGATGTTCTCTCTCTCTTTTAAAAAAAAAGACTTTTTATTTAAAAAAAGAAGAGAGGGAGAAAGGGAGAGAGAGAGTGCATGAGAAAGGGAGAGACAGTAAGGAGGATAAATTTCATTAATGGATGTGAATTAACATCCTACTGCCAAGAGCTGACCCTTCCTCCTGACATGTACGTCTAAGTCATTCTTGTCACTCTTTCCCCCATTAATATTCTGAAAAAGACAGTGCATTGAAGAGAATAGAATAAGATAGTTCCCTTAAACAGGCACTGTTGACCTCAGGTTGGGGATTTTTCTTTAATTTGCTTTTCTTAAAAATAAAATATTAATCATATTGGAAAAGGCAAGCAGAGTTCCTTTACATTTTTTCAATATATTCCATTTCGAATATTGCATTCATTAAATGAAGTCATTGAACATTTTGAACATTTTTAAGTGCCAAAGGAAGATAGAAATGTAATTTCCAAGGGAAAGTAGATGAGACAGGCTGAGGTACCCTCATGACAACTCCTATTTCTGCCAACCTCAATGTACATGCCATAAACACTGGTCTTTTGGGATCTCAAATGCCTCCTGATCATTTTACTATTATACGTTTTTAATTTCATGAAAGTACAGTATGAAAATGACTTTCAGCTGTTAGCAAAAACACACACCCAAGATCTTTACAATGAGTTGTTATGGCCACTATTATTGAAGATTTTCATTTATGACTGTGGTTGATGCTTACTTACATGTAAATTAAAATGCGTATTTCACCTAGATTTTTCTCTCTGCATATTTAGATAAATGCAGAACTATTTAAGCTTACCTTATATTTGGGGATACCATTAATTATTACTATCATACATAATGGTAACATTATGACATTATAACTAAAATCATTTTGCCCAGCAAAAATAATACTATATTCCCATAGTTACCTGGAAGTCACTTTTGTCAATTTTGTCCTTTTATCCTTAAAAACAATAAAAGGTAATGTAAATGAGAAACAGATATGAATTTGGAAAGGACTGCAATGGACATTGGACTGATGCATCTTTTTCATCTGTGGAAACCTATGTGAAAAATTCAACTTGGGACACTGCTGAAATGAATTTGACAGTAATAATCAAACTCTCAGTGCATGTTAGAGCATATACATATCTTAACTCTTTAAAACACAAGTAACTAGAGATCTGGCTTAAAGTAGCAAGGTGTGTTTATAGCTCTGATAGTCCAGATATGATACATATACATAAACTCTTTCTTTTACTAAGTCTGAAACCACTACATAAAATTTATAATTAGAGCTATGTTTGAAATGACCAGATAAATGAGAATGCACATTTTGGTCTTTAAATAAAAAAAAAAAATGTTCTTTGGTTTCTCATTTTAATTGTTCTAGATTGTGCAAAACATATTAATCTTAGCTTAGGCCCAACTTAGATAAGAGTAAAGTAATTAAGCAATATATTCAATGTAGTAAAAGAGCCAATCGGGAAATTCTTTTCTCCAATTCTTTATTTTTTTCTAAGAATTAGGGAATTATCTGGAAAATTTACTAAAATGAACATGAATTAGCTGGAAAATTAGCACCATGCTTAATTTTCCTGAATAAATACAGCGTTCAGGAAAGATGGGTTAGCAGAATTTAAGGAAAAGCAAAAATAAGCAAAAACATAACAAATATTTAACCAGTTTTTATTGGGTTAATGCTCCCTCCTTTTAGGCTACCATTTATAAATCCTAGGATGAGTAATTTCTTTCTTATAGCACAAACATGAACAAAAGTAGAACACTGTCATGTACTACTTGCATATGAAATTACTAATATTTGAACTTATTTCTTGTGTGGAAAATATTCAAGTCCTGAATGATAATTGATAATGTTATGTTGCTGTTTTGTGAAGAAAATTATGCTAGCACTCACATTCAGCAGCATGAGATAGGGATTATTTATTTCTTCAGAGTATACCATGGACTAGTCATTTTCCTTGGTGTGTATATCTTAAAACCAAACAAAAACCTTCCTCCTGCAGCCTGCATTTCAGTAAGAGGCACGAAGCATCAATAGTGGGCACACTTTGTAAGTGATATTGAATCTTAGAAGGTAATAAACACAAAAATAGAAAATACACTAGGGAAAAGAGAATTGGTCATTCAGTAATGTGAGATGGGGTTGGGGTGGGAATGATTATTGTAATAAAAAGTTAAAATAATAAAGTGAAAAGTGAGAAAGTCAGTCCAATGGAAATCTAGAGAAAAAAGTTCCAGGCAAAGACCACCCCTGGAGGGTTTTGAGCAGTGGAGTATTGTGATCTAGGTAGTATTTTAAAGGGATGAATTCAGTTGAAGGAGAGATCGTGAGAGAGAGAGAGTCATGACTGAGATGGCCTTAAGCTTCCCTGCAGTTCACATAAACTTTATAGCACTTGCTTTCTAGCTATAATCAGCCTCCTCCCTTTTCATAGAGAATTTACTTCAGAAAACTTGCAATTATAAATGTACCCTCTGCCTCTTTGAGATATAAATCTTTTTTCAACATCTTGCCAATTTGACAGCCCAGGAATATCTTTATCTAAGACCTGGGAATTGTAATCATCAAGAAAGTTTGTGAACCTAGTACTACCTGTAATCCCACCAAAGCCAGAGGCTGAGGCAGGAGGATAGTAAATTCCAGGCTAGCCTCAGCAACTCTGCAAGACCTTTATTTATTTTGTATTAAAAAAAAAAATGACTGAGAATATAGCTCAGTTGGTAAAGCACCCATGGATTCGAATTTCAGTGCAAAGAAGGAAGCAAGGAAGCAAGGAAGAGAGATTGTGTCCCCATTTCTCAGTCTTGTGGGAGGGTTGGAGTCTAACTTCAATAAGCTTTGCTTAGGAAACACAGATGGCCCAACCACATGGACAATCCGCCTCCTTAACACCCTCTAGTATTTTCCCAGTAACTCTCCCAGGACTTAAAAACTCTCCTGGGGCTGGGGATATAGCTCAGTGGTGGAGTGCTTATGAGGCCCTAGGTTCCATCCTCAACACCACAAAACAAATCAAGACAAAACAAACTCATTTGACTCTTTGAGAGTGTATTTCAAGCTCTCTTACATATTGCAATTTCTGGAAATATTTTTGTCATTTTTAACAACTACCTAGTGCATTTTTTTTTTTTACATTCCAAACAGGCAGATTTATTAGGAGGCAACTGTAGTTGCCCGGGTGAGAGAGGTGGTAACTCAGACCTGGGTGATAGGTGTCTGAATGTACTTTAAAGCTAGGAAGACAGACTTGACTGGAAGAAGGGACACAGGATGTCAGAGAAAGAGAGGAGTCAAGCATATGATTAGAAGGAGGGGGCATCAGCGTATTTACCTGAATATGCCATTTTTTAATCTTCCATGAAGTCTTGCACAATTAAAAGAAAATATTTAAATCTTCAAAATCAGCAATTTCTCTTTACATTCCCATCAGGCATACAGCCCATTATTACCATTTCTTTCTGAAATTAAGAAGTTGCAGATTTGAGTGACTCAAAATATTTACTTTTCATCAGATTTAATGCCAGAACCATTTTATATAATTAGTTATATATTATGGATTCTATAATACATACAAAATAGTATATGAAATATATTCCTTCAGTTTAAAAAATAATAATAATAAAACCCTATTAAATAGATTGCAGTGATTAAAAAACAAAACAAACAAACAAACCTTATTGCTGGCCATAGTGGTACATGTCTATAATCCTTGTGGCTCTGGAATTGAGGCAGGAGAATTACAAGTTCAAAGCCAGACTTAGCAACTTAATGAGGGCCTAAGAAATTTAGAGAGATCCTGTCTCAAAATAAAAAATAAAAACAGGCCAGAGATATGTCTCAGTGGTTCAATTCCTGGTTAAAAAAAACAAAAAACAAAACAAAAAAACAGTAACTTTGAGGATCTATTGTGCTTTTTCCCAATCATACTCCCTCCTTTTCCACAAAAATAATCAATATCCTGAATTTTGTTTTGATCCTTCTTTTGTTTAATTTTTAAAATTTATTTTGGAATGTGGTAGATCCTGTGGTATGGACCCAAAACAAACTTTCAAGAGAAAGGCACTATTTCCTTTTTTAAAAAAATATATGTTATATATCATAAACATTTTTATTAAGAATAAAAATTAAATAAATATATAATTCCTACATTTTTAAAGACCCTCTGTTTTTGTCAGTTTTTTCCATTTTGCATCAGAATCTCTGACAAGAACCATTTTAGAAGAGGAAAAGTTTATTTGACACTCATGGTTTCAGAAATCTCAGTCTGCCAACAGCTGACTCGATTGCTTTGTGCCCAAGATGAGGCAGAGCATCAAGGCAGAGGGCATGATGGAGGACAGCAGGTCAGGATATGACAATTAGAAAGCAAGAGTCTCCATTCACCAGGCACAAAATATATATGCCAAACACATGCCTAAGTGACCCACTTCCTCCAGACACACTGTATCTACCCACAGTTGCCACCCAGCTAATCCATTCAAGTAGATTAATGCATGGATTAAGTTAAGGCTCTCATAACCCAATCATTTCACCTCTAAACTTTCTTGCATTATCTCACACATGAGCTTTTGGGGGACACCTCATATCTAAACTAAACACTCTCATTCTACCTGCTTCCAGGAGTGTCATCTGTGTCTCTCTAAAAGAAGTGCTGGACTTGGCAGGGAAGAAGAAGAACTAACTATATACCAGAAGACAACAGAATAAGAAGGATCCATGAAAATATTTATGAATCTGAATGTTGAGAATAATGAATTATGAGGGGAAGAATATAAAGTTGGAGAATAGTTTATTAATATGAGAGCACTCATTTGACACATGAAGCAACATCTTGGCAAGGAACTTAAGAGAATGAATGTATGACATTTTTTAAATTCAACAACAGGTGATCACCTACACTATGTGGAAGAGAGATGCCAAAAGTACCATGGCCAATTGTAGAAGAAGGGATCAAAGACATAGAAAAGGGCCTGCTGTAGGGTATAGACTTGAGGCTGGAAAACTCACTTGCCAACTACGCTCCAAAGGAAAATGTAAAGAGCAGCTTATTGAGAAAAATAATCAGAAATGTGCTTACAAGAGAGGTAACAGAATAGTTGAGAAGCTTTGGTGGACGAGCTCTAGACATTAAGGTTAGTAAGGAGATGGTATTAAAGAACTGGGCATCCTCATAGCGCTGAGATTATGGGTACCTAAATATTGGTAGTAAACTGGGTGCAGTTACTTTAATGTGTAGCAAAGTTGAAGTAGCAACCTGAACATCATGACCTGTAAGGAGCACAGTATTCCTAAGGCAAGGTTGATGAATAGGCTATAGCAGTGATGTTCAACTTACATAACTGAAAGAAATAAAAAATACAGCAATGGAAGGCTGAAAACCTACCTTGATAAAAAGGTACACTGTCTTGGCAATTTCCAGACTTGAGCTAGGTCTGACTCAGAATTCCCTGACTGAAGAAGATGTGCCCTCATGAAGAAGAATCTTGCAGCCTCTTGGCAGATTTATATAAAAATTATATCCCCAATTCTTGCATAAGGGATCCATGGGCATTAACTCAGGGAACAACACACTGGATAAATGAGAAAACAAGACATTTTTAGGACAATTAGACCAAGGGTCCAAGGTGTCATTAGCTGACACTCTTGGCAGACACTGATGTCCAAGGATGTGAAGCACCATGACGAGTCCCCTGCAGGATTAGGATCATATGTAGGGAAGATAATAAAATTAATACTGGTATTTCTGTCTGGGAATGAGTCTTCTAGCTCTACTAGGGGTATGAACCCACTTAATGATTATTTCTCAGTTCTTCAAAAGCATAACATGTATATACTTGGTAGTTATCAGAGTACTCACTTTGAGTCCTTGGTTTGTGTGTGGGTCATTAGAGATACTGAAAATTCAGGGAGAAGCTTCTACACTACAAACCTTTTGCCACAATACTAACTCAGAAACTTATTCTGTTCCTGTTAGCCTGGTAAAAAATAGTTATCATTTATCACAATATGGGAGAGTGAGATGACAGTTTCATCTCATTTAATTAACAAACTTGACTCAAGATAACCAAACGGATTCAGTTTTATAAGAAGCACTGCTACAAACTAAAACATGATTGCTATGTTGTATGTTGAGTTTTGTAGCAACAATTTCAGCTGCTGTGTTGCCATGGTTGTGTATTTGCCTTAATGGTCCCAGTTTTATGGTTTGTAGCCTTTGATTGGATGAGTTCTTTCCCATCATTATGAGGTAAAAGGACCAAAAGTAGTTTACATTTATGTGGAATGAACAATAATACTATCTGTATTAGTCTGCTCATATTGCCATAACGTGTCTTAAATAATAGCAACTTATTTTCTCACAGTTCTGAAAACTGAGTCTAAGATCAAGATGCTGGTAGGATTAAGTTTTAGTGAAGATTTTCTTCCTGCTTTCTACATGACCAGTTTCTCACTATGTTCTTACATGACCTTTCTTTTCCTTATGTCTCTTCCTGTTTTTGTAAGGAGTACCAGACTTATTAAAATAGATCTCCATCCTTATGATCTCCTTTTAACTTAATTACCACCTGAATGTCTCTATCTCCACATAGTCACACTGGATGTTAGAGCCCAAGTGTAACAAATATTGAAAGGGACACAATTCAGCCTATAAGCATATTCATTTGCAGTTTTGTTCCAAGGCCATGTTAACACTTCTATCCTTTGTTACAAAAATAGTCTGATGGGATCTGAAGTTTATCTCCATGTTCTATAGGGCATTACATCTGTCTGCTGCATCAAAGGCATCATGATAATTATAATGGTGATGAAGAATTGATAAGTCAAAAAGAAGTATAAGAGATGGTGCATTAAGTGGCTTGGTTTAGCCATTTCACAATTCATGCATGTGTCACAACATTACACTGTACATGACAAAAATATACAATATTCACTTGCCAATTAAAAAAATGAAATAGAAGTGCAAGGATATCTGAGACTCATAAGAAATGTCGGAGGTAAACCTTAAAAAGGGGTCCACCACATTCATGAGGTCTTAAGAAATTCATGAAAGAATGTATGGCAGCACATCCCTTCTAATAAAGAAGTATCACTTGCATCTTATAATTCCATTGATGAAAAGGAAACACCATGATTGATGGGCTTCTCTAGGCGCTAAAGGCATAAAATTTCACAATTGGGTATAATTGTTCTAATTCGTGTACAAAATGAAACAGGGTTGCCAGATTTGAGTGGAACCCAGAGAATCAAAGTGTTTTATATCAGATCCAGGCAGTGTTGCAAGCAGTCCTGATGTTTGAGTTATATAATCTTTGTTTTATTAGAGGTAGCTGTGATAGGAGAAGTTACCATGTTGAGTGAAATTCTTTTTATGGTAAAATTAAATAGAAGAATCTTTATCAATGGTATGCCATTGGCATCAGAAAATTCTTAAGTCATTAAAAAAATATCTCTTAGAATGCTACTGGCCCCAGGAAACATTTGACTATAGGGTATCGAATGAGCATGTAACCAAAACTTTGCATCATGTTTGGGGTTCTGTCGGATCTGCAAGATCACAATGACTAGTTGCCATCCATTTTAAGTTGTAAGTGGTACAAGAGGGGCTGGGCATAAGCAGGGTCAAAGTACACACATAAGCCCACACAAGAATACTAAAAAGCAATGTAGACAATATTATTTGCCAACTGAAATTAACCAGTCCATCATTAGCATTACTTAATGCTAGCACAATGAATTCAAGACTGGAGTAGCCATACCAGTAGTATGGAAGATAAGGTTGGGGCTAACAGCATCAGCTTATACTTACTAAGTCTGAGCTAATTTCTGCTGGGAGCCATTAGCCAAGTAGGTATGACAATTTCCTTGCCAGCGTACCCCATGTTGCTTAGTGGAAGGACTCGTGGAAATAGGACATTTTGCAGTGACATTGCAGTTAGGTGACCTTGCTCAAGGACCAGGGCGGATCCGGGATTAGGGTGTTCCCGGTTTAGGATAATCGGGTTTAGGGCATTCCAGGTTTAAGATTATTCCTGCTGGGAATAGGGCATATCCTGCTGCCTGAGTTCCCCTTGAGTTCTCACGGGATTCAGAGAGTATTTTTTGGGAGACAGAAGCCCAGTGGAGGTGGATTTCCCCAGAACGTGATTGTAGACGGCTGGTGTGAGTTCGGGAATAAAGAGTTGCTGTTTGAATCTACAAGCTGTGTGGTGGCTCGTGATTGTGTGCCCAGCCAGACTGCGGCATTTGTGCCCAGCCAGACTGTGGCAAATTTCCTGTGCTTCTGAAAAACTAACCTATTAACAAGAATAAATTCCAAGACTGAGCCCGTGATATGAACTTTCTATCAAGGAAAATAGTCACTTGGTGGCAAGTTAATTCCAATGGAACATTTCTTCCTTGAAAGGGATAATGATTTATTAAGATGGAGGTGACACATATTCTATACATGGCTTTTTTAATATTTAATTTTTAGAAGAAGTTGGACACAATATCTTTATTTTGTTTATTTATTTTTATGTGGTGCTGAGGATCGAACCCAGTGCCTAACATGTGCTAGAAGAGTGCTCGCTCTACTGTGAGCCCAAATCCCAGCCCCTATAATTGGATTTATCTTTCCCATAAAGATATAAATGTTTATAGAGTGGACCACTGCCATTCCACATAATACCTTCTTGGACTAAGGGATCCACATAACACCAAGGAACGTGTAATAGTAGACCCATTAATCCATATAATCTAATAGCCCTATTAAATACAGCTCACCTGAAAGAATGATGGTACTGCCTTTGAATGGACAGCTGAGGTAATGTCTTGGAGATGATACGTGAAAAGATGTGGCTCCATCTTTCACAATGTGCTGTTATAGTTTGGATATGAGGTATCTCCCAAAAGCTCATGTGTGAGACAGTGCGAGAAGGTTTGGAGGAGAGATGATTGTACTATAGCCTAGCCCAATCAGTGAATTAATCCCATGACAGGGATTAACTGAGTGGTATCTGAAGTGGTAGGGTGTGGCTGGCTAGGCGTGGCTTTGGGGTACATATTTGTATCTGGAAAATGGAGACTTATCTCTGTTTCCTGATTGTCACATGAGCTTGTTCTCTCTTCCACACCCTTCTGCCACCATGTCCTGCCTTACCTGGAGTCCCAAGGAATGAAGCCTGCCTTATATGGATTGTATATGGAAACTGTGAGCACCTAAATAAGCTTTTCTCCTCTAAGTTGTTTTGGTCAGGAATTTTAGTCACAGTGGTGAAAAAGCTAACTAAAACAAAAATTGGTACCAAGAAGTGGGGTCATTACTGTGATTAACCCAACCATGTGGTTCAGAAGCTTTTTGAGCTTTCTGGAATTGATGGGAGGAATTTTGAGATATTTAGCAATGCAAGCTGGAAATGTTTTAGCTTGCTGTAAGGAGATTAATGGCCAATTCTGGTTAGAACTCAGAAGATCAGAATGACAATAGGACAATAGGACATTGAAGTCCTGGCTCAAGAAGATTTAGAGGAAAAGAAGGACACTATTGGGAATTGGACTAGAAGCCATTAGTGTTAGTTCTGGTAAAGAAGCTATCTGAATTTTGCCTGAGTCCTGAGACTTTCTTTAAAGCTGATCTTAAAAGTGATGGACTTCTTAATCTGATGGAAGAAATGTCTAGGCAATATAGCATTCAAACAGTGGCCTGGATATTGGTGGTAGATTTTAGTCAAATTTATTGTGATAATCAGAAACAGAAAACAGAGTAAAAAGATTTGAAAAACTTGGATTTGAAAGATGGGAGTAAAACTGGGGCTAAGAAAGTTGCAGTTGTTAAAGACTTTACCTTCACTAAAGAAATGCTAAAGACTTTGCCCAGAGACAATGAGAAAAATGATCTGAAGGCATCACAGGAGCTTGCAAGACCACATTCATCTCAGGCTTAAGGGAGTAAAAGTGAAAATTCTCTTGAGTAGAGATCAATGGGTAATCCTTCTTGCACTAGATGTCCTAGGAAGCTTTTCCAGGTGCTCAGCCACCCAGACATTCAGAGGCTACTGCATCCAGGGACGCTGGAGGCTTGGCTGCTGCTCAAGATGATGTGGTACTGGTTTTACAGGACTGCAGGATGTTAAAGTTAGGTGGTCATGGAGGTCTCCAACAAGATTTCCAGGAAGTCCTTGGAAGCCAGGCAAAGTGCAGGAGTGTCGAAGTCTCTGTGGTCACTCCCTGAGAAGAAAAGGTATGGAGATTTGAGGAGGAAGCTGAAGCTGCACTGGAAACCTCTGAGATTAAGAAATATCAGGAACATGTGACATCATCCTAAGAAAGCTGCAGTAATTGAGTAGAGACAAGCCAACAGAAAGGCCTCTTGGGCTGCAACCAACAAGGCCATAGGGGCAGAGCTATGCAAGCCCTTTGGAGAGGACATCATGCTCCAGATGCCAAACAGATAACTACATGACTTGTTTGCCCAGCTGGATTTGGTCTTGCTTTGGTCCTATTCCTTCTTTCTATGCCCCTAACTTTGTGAAGTAAGGGTCCCGCGAAACGTCGGAGAAAGAGACCACCAAGTGACCACTCATGCGATTGGCAGAAGGGGGATTTATTGAACCAGCATGCTGGGGCTCCATGCCCACTCAAGAAGGGAAAGCAGCCCAGAGCCCCGAGCAGGGGCTGAGCACTGCTTAAGTACACTTTTTTGGGGAGGGCGGAGGGCTTTGTATACATCAGAACAAATCATCATTAGGCGCGGGAAAATTGAACAACAACTCCTAAACATGATTGGTTCATTCATTGGCGGGAACAGGTCAGGCTGGAGTGATAGGTCATTCCTAAGGAGGGGGTTACATTTAAACTGATTGGTCCAGGCCCTGCAATGCCTATGTGCGACCACACAGAGCCCTTATTAAATAATCCAAATAGTCAGGGGAAATATTTACTGGGCGGTTCTAAGCATTGTCTTAACAGCTACAGAAATTTCAGGTTTTGCAGGTAGCATAGAAACCTAACAATACCTAATCCTTTACATTTTAACTCAGACCTTGCAGCTTAGAAACTTTACAACACCCGGTCTTTTACCCTTTAACTTTTACGCTTTAACTTCAATTTCTTTTACCCTTACAGTGAGTGGAAATGTTTACTCTGAACCATTGTATACTGGATATTTGTAAATTACTTTTAATTTATAGGAGCAAGATTGCCTTGAGCCTCAGATAAGATTTTGGAATTTAACATTGAGCAATCTAGAAATTATTAAGAGTAGGGTACTTTTGGAACAGTCTGAATGTATTTTTCATCGTGAAATGATTGTGAGCTTTTGGGGGTCAGAGGTAGAATGTTATGGTTTATATGTTAGATATCCCACAAAAGCTCACATGTAAGACAATGCAAGAAGGTTTAGAGGAGAAATTATTGGATCATAACTTTGACATGATCAGATGATTAATCCCTGATGGGATTAACTGGGTGGTAGCTAGAGGCAGGTGGGGTGTGGCTAGAGGAAGTGGTTCATTAAGGATGTGGCTATGGGACATGTATTTTATTTCAGCAGAGTGGAGTCTCTCTCTCTCTCTCTCTCTGCTTTCTGATCATCAAGTGAGCTGCTTCCCTCTGCCATGCTTTTCTGCCGTGATGTCCTGCCTCAGCTCAAGCCCCTAGGAATGCAGCTGGCCTTCTATAGAATAAGACCTCAGAAATGATTAGCCCTCAAATAAAAACTTTTCCTCCTGGACAATTGATCTGGTCAGATCTTTTAGTTGAAGCACAGAAAAATCTGACATGTGGTATGCCTCCTAAATCAAAATTAGCATGTGGTGTGAAAGCTCCAATAGATAGATGACTTTTCTTACAACACAGAGGTTGTAAGAAACACAACTCATTTCACCCACTTGACGCTTCTTCTCGTGTTCTCCTACCCTGTTCTGGTGGTAAATGGACATGTGAAGCAGGCCCAGCCTGTGAAGAACATTTTGACCATAGTTTCAAACCTTTTGGAATGAAAGTCTCGGTCACTACATTAGAACTATCACCTGAAATAACAGGAGTGCCAGCTGAGAAAAGATATAAACTGTGAATTATAGCCTTAAGATAAATTGTAGCCACTTTTAGTGACAGAGACCATATTTCATCCCACCATATTTTAACTTTTCCCATGAGTGAGTCACTGGAATCAGCTTGGGGTTCCCAAGTACAAAGCAAGTGGGTCTGAGTGGCTCAAGATGTTGGCTGTAGTTGAGTGAACATTTCTGCCAGATCCCTCTTTAGGATGGAGGCATTGTTCTTCCAACTGTGGAAAACATCAGCTTCTGATAGCTTACAACTTTGTGGCTTTCCTCAGAATTACTCATGGCTGATGGAAGCTGCCTTATAAGCTAAGGGAAGCCTGCATCCAATGTCTAAACCATTCAATGTGGATTTGAAGTCTCAACCCATCTCTTTGTACTTAGGCCCATGCTGCATGGCCACCTCAACTCTAGAGTCCTGTGTAAAATTTTCTGATGCTTTTGTTCCAACTGTATCACTGTTCTACTTCTTCTTCTCCCCATTCATCTTTCCCTCAATCTCTTACAGGTTTTATTTTGAAATCACTTTCCAATAAATTTTCTGCACATTTCCTCCTTGGAGTCTTGTCTCCTTGTGAATCCAACCAAGACACCACCAATAATTGCATTCTCAAACAAAAAACCAATTCGTTTTGCTTGATTTGGAACTTAATATAGATAGATGTTTATAGTTCATATTCCTTTGTGCTTTTCTTCTTTCATTCAGTATTATATACTTGAGATTCATCAGTTTTGATTCATGTAATGATAGTTCCTTTATTTTCACTCTTATGTTGTATCCAAACAAGGCAAATTCTAAAAATGTATTTATTTTCTTCTATTTATGGTCAATTTGTTATTCCCATTTTTCTTTTGATATCGCAAACACTTTTGCACTTGTGCTTTGGTAAACGTAAGAGCTTCTTTATTGTAATATTCATGCTACTTGAACAGCAGCAGTAATCTTGAGTTTGGGTTGATGAGCAAATGAATGAAAACCAATAGGTTTTACCCAGCACCAAGTTCATGTAGCTTTTATAAAGGATAAGAGCAGCCAACAAAGTATGTATAACAAGAGCATAGCAGAGGTCCAGAGACTTGCAGAAGTTCCTTCCCATGTCCAAATCATTTTTACTACAGCAACATGTGACACAGATATGACTGAATATGCGTAGACCTCCTTCCTTAATGATAGCAATCAGATTTAGAGTCCCACCTAAGTACCTTGATATTCTTGTAATCCCCCAAGTGATATGTGACTGGTTCTCATTCTTTGGAGCAGTTACATGTCAGCCATCCAGTGAACAATCTTTATGATGCATCCCTGGGTCAGTACATAGCAAACTCAGCAGGAGTTTCATTTATCTTGGTCCTTATACACTTTCACAGTATTCCTCATGTTATTCTTGCAAAGGATTTGAACAAAGTTCAAACTCTCTCTATCCCTTTTGCTGAAGAAAAGATTACAGTTTATTTCTTCACACTTCCCCTTCCCTTCCAAGTATGTGCATAAGTAAAATTTATCAATTCATGAGATTTGTGCATTTTTATCTTTATAGATACTATAAACTTTCTCAAAATGAATGTAACAAATTTTCCTTCTCACCAGCAGTCACTGAGACTTTGTTGATTCACATCTTTGCCAATTTTGAGATAGTCAGACTTCTTAATTTCGCCTATTGAATGGGCATGCAATACCATATCAATGATGACATTGAGCAGCTTTTCATACATTGATAGATCACTGTGTCTATTCACAAATAGACTGCAAAATGCCTGCTCATATTTTCCCTATTTATAAATAAATTTTCTGCATCTTATTGATTTTAGGAGTTTTTTACATTGCATGAATATTAATCCTTTAGCAGTATTTATTGCAAATATATTCAACCAGTGTGTCACTTGTCTGAACTTCACTTTACCATGTTTATTTTTAACTCTGGCTGAATTTAAAGTCTTGCTTTGTGGTATGTGCTTTTTGATTCATGTTTAATAAATCCTTTCCTACTCCAGAGACATAAAGATATTCTTGTGTGGATTTATAGACGGTTTTAACCCACTTTGAATTAATTTCTGTATTTTAATGTGTGCATGAGGTAGTGATACTACACATACACATACATACACAATAGTCTTCAAACAATTTTGTTACCAGCCCACCATTTCAACACTGACCTGCAATGTTTACTTTATATTGTGCCAAATATCAATTTTCATATATAACAGAATTTTTTATGGAGTTTGATATATTATATATTCATTTTTTAATATGTAAATCTGGATTTCATATTTATTTTTTAAATATTAAACCAAATTGCAATTTAATTGAACCTAAATTGGTCATATCATCTTTCTAATATATTACTTCATTCAAGTTGGTGATACTTTCTCTAGGAATTTTTCATTTGTGTTCATGAGTGTGATGGGCCTGTAGCTTCCGTAACTTTTCTTTATTTGTTTTGACTATCCAGGTATTGTAAGCATACAGAGAGAGGACAGCGTTTTTCCATTTCAATAAGATATGTGGAAATAGGGAAATGACCATTCTTTGTATGTGTGTGTACATATGAGATGCATACATCAGAGGAAGGGTGAAAAGAAACTTTGTATTATTAATTTGACATCTTTAATGTTTTATTTCCAGATTATTAAGGTTTTCTATGTATCTTCAGTTGATACAACTAATTTTACTTTTCTAGTAATTTATCTACCCCATTTATGTTTTTAAATTTCTTGAGATATCTTTGCATAATATCTTAAATATTCTTTAATTTTCTTGTATTTATGTATAATGTAATGTATAGATTTTGCATTTCCTTACAAAGACCTGCAATTAATATTTTTCCTTAAAATTTTTGAATCAGGATATATAATTTAATTACCAGTATTCTTAAAAAGACTAAAACAAAAATAATTTATTCATTAATAGCCAATACCTTATGTGGCTATTACCCAGATTTTTTCCAGAAATATGCTGTACATTTCTAATCCTAGACTATCAAGGTTTTGAAATAAAATTAAAAACTTTTCAGAGCACTGTTGCTAGATGAATGCTAATGTCTACTAATGAAAAGAAAAAAAGATAGATTTTCCCCAAAATTTTAGTGACTTTTAAAAAGAATATATTTATTAGACACACAAACACAAGTGAGTATAAGAATTAAATGTCTCTAACAATCTTATAAAGAGCACTTTAAGGTTCCTTTTTCTCATTCAAGCCACAGCTAATTTTTCTGAGTCTAAACTCAAACATTTACCAGTCTGTTGGTGTCCCACAAGATACCAATTCTAAGATACAAATGAGATCTTAGAAAATTTCTCCTGATTTATTTTTCAAATGTCAATTACCTGTGGTAAATCAATTTTATTTTTAATTTCTCAGTGGAATAGATACAAATAAAACACTTTACTCTGAATTAAAGAAATGTTGGTACATGTATTTCTAACAATAGAGGGACTGTTGAATGAAAACCATGAAAATGAAATTTGCCTGTCTTTGCTTTCTTCTTTTTCCTGTAGAGATAGTTGACTTATCAATTACCAAAATATAAGATACCCAAATTGATGTTTTGAATTATTTTCAAAAGAGGAGCACTGAAGTTTTAAAGATGCTTGAGAACATTAATGTACTATAGAAGAAATTGTATTGGAAACTTACAAACAGAACTTCTTAGCTATGCAGGTTTTAACTTCACTTGCCTTTCTCTACTTATGAGAATAGTATGTAAAAAAATTATAAAAAAGACTAGATACATTATATAGGATAAGTATTAGGTGTCTAGAAGACAGCAAAGTCAATGAATTGAGACTGGTTCTTTTTAAAAAATACGTGTTTTCTAGAAGAAAATGGGTTTGAAAAATATTAATTTGGTGCATTAATAATTAAATTAGTGTTTACATTTACTAAAATCATAGATTAGGGGTTGACAAAATCTGTACAGAACAAAGAGACTAAATTTATAAATTTCCATTAAAGTGTCTTGCAATTGATATATTGCAACAAGGTCAATGTTTTTGGGGTGACTTTTTCATGTTAGTTTAAAAACCTTAATGTTTCATATTCACTTTAAGATGGTAATTTCTGGCTTTTTGAATCATTACTACTAATAATGTATTGAATTGACTATCTCTATTTTTAATAAGAAAATATTATGAGGGAGTTACCAGAAGATTGACAGTTGGAGTTGGGGGAAGATGGTGACCATGTGTAGTGAATTAGAAGTGGAAAGTATAATGTGTAGAAAAATATAAGCAATACAATTCTGTTTACTTATTTAACTTGCTTATTGCATGGCTGTTAGAATCTATGCATTGAGCTAGATCTGATGCTATAGTTAGTAGCTAAAGCAAGCATGGTCTTGATTTACATGCCTAACCTATTATGACCCATTTTCCCAACTGTGGAACAACTATAAAAACTTAAATGTAGTATATGATATAAGATGCTATTATATATGATTATACAGAAATAAGGGTATAATTGGAATATAATGATATTAATTAATTTAATAATATATAAACTCTAGATTGTGACTTCCAACCTATTTTAATGAATGTGTCAATTTTGTTGAGGTATTGTCAGAATTGAAAACCTGGGACTTAGAGGGATAATAGATGATCATTACTTGTTAGTCATACAAACAAATGCAAAAATATACAGAAATAAGAGCTCAGAGAACAGAATCTAGATACCATTAAAATATATACAAAGGAGTCTGACCTAGACCTGGGAGTCAGGAGAAATTAAGCTTGAGCTAAGATACAAGTGATAAGTAGGAATACATGGGGTGAAACATATTGTATAGAAGGGAGAATCTTCCATTAAAAGGAAAATGTAGAGGAAAGGCTCTGATAGGCAGGACATCCATGAGGGCTAAGGCTACAATAGGTGGCATAACAAGAAAAGCAACTCAAGAGAAGGCCAGAGAGACAGTTGGGTTTCTCACTACCCAGGGTCTTGTGAGCCATGTGTGTGATTCCACTCCTTATCATAAGATAGTAAGAAGTCAGTGAGGACCTTGCATACATCTTCATGTACATTTGTTGGTGTGCAGACCAACTCAATATAACAATAAGATTTATCGCATTGGTTCAAACAATATTGAAGATTCTTTCTCTCTCACATCTAGCAGTCCTTGTAGTCAGGTAGCTCTGTTCTAAGAAGCTATCCATTGATCCAAGCTTGTGAATCACACTAGCGTCTTTTTTAAAAATTTTTATTGTTGGTTGTTCAAAACATTACATAGTTCTTGATATAACCATGATGCTCCTTTCCCCTCTCAGATTCTGATTTCTAGTGAGTGAGAAGAAATCAGGGAAAGTTCAGGGCAACAGGTTCTGTCTTTAATGAAATGCACATACATTTCCACTCTCATTCTATTGTCCTGAACTCGTCACATGGGTGATATATAGATTTACACTAAGGATATTTTCCTTTCAAATAGTTTAATGACTATTATATAGACACTTACCTAAAGATGGCTAGGAGCTCTAAAGGTATAATAAGCATTGAAATGTTCTGAAGCATAGCTTAAAAATGGATGACATAAGTGTGAGTTAATCAGCAAACATAGCAACAGTCAGGTGTTGACAAGCTCCAATAATTTATAGTACTTTTTCTGAAGAAAGCCTTCACTGTCAGATGGGATTTGACTAAAGTTCAGTTATCTTTTTATATACACAACTTTGAAAAAGTGTGCACCAAAACTGACATATCTATGAAACCTTGACATAGAAAGAGTAATCAACAAGACAGCTATAAAACAGGGTTTGGGGTGGGAATAGAAAAGGAGTTCAAGTTTCTTATTAGTTTGATTGAAACATATCTTGGTTCCAGTGAAAGCTGATTTGGAAGAAAAGATAATGAGCTCAGTTCACTCACTAAATTCAATGAACAGTTACTAAGTCCCAGTGTTAAGTTGCTGCAAATACGAAGATGAAAAAGATATGATCTCTGGAAAAGTATTTGTGAAATTAATTGTGATGGTGGGTAGTTACAATGATATATATATATATATATATATATATATATATATATATATATATATATATATATATATATGAAATAGTGGCTAGCTATATAAAATAGTTAATATTGATACTTCCACACAAAATAGAAAATAATGAACTGCATTATAAAGGTCAATTTGTGCTGCAAAAAAGAGAAGATGGTTAGTATGGATCATGAAATATATATTCAACTATCCTCATGGACAATGAGAAAGCATTTAATCCAGAGAGAACTGCATGTGGTAAATTGCCAGGATTATGAAAGGCATGAATATCTAAAATAGCATTCATTCATTCAGTAAATATTTATTGTATGTCTACTATGGACTAGAAATTCTTAGCATTTTAATATATGATGTGAACCATATGCTAAAAAGACTTTCATATTTCATGGAGTGTATTATATTGGGGGGAAGAAATTGAGTAAACAAATTAAGAAAATTGTACATCAAATTGAGAAATATTATGAAGACAAAAGAAACCATGAAAGAGAGTAAGAGAATACTATGGGTAGAAGAATAGTTAATTATGGCAGTTTGAAGAACTGCCTTTGAAGTAGATATAACTGATAAGGTAATGTTTGAGTAGATATCTGAAGGAAGGGAGGAAGCCAGACACAGAGTTGTGATGTGAATAGTTTATGGTGTTGACTAGAGGTTTTCCAGCAGGAGAAAATAGTAGCTGCAAAGTTTCTGAGACAATATTTAAATTTTTAAAAAATTATTATTTTATTTATTACATTTATGGGATGAAGTATAATGATTTGATATGTGTATAAATGTGTAATGATCAAATCAGTGGATTTAATTTTTCTTAAATCTTTAAAAAATTATTAACACATAATGATTTACAAATTTATGGGACACAATGTGATATTATATATGTATATATATACATATATATATGTATATATATACACACACATACATACATATACATAGACACACACACACACACTGGTTCTGCCTAATCCATAGTAATCAACATTTTAATATTCTTATTGTTTCTCCATGTTTAGAGCCTTTGAGCCTCTCTCTTCTAGTTATTAATAAAATATGTAATAGGTTATTTTGAATTACAGTCACTACACTGTGCTGTAGAATGCTATAGTTTATTCCCTGAATCTTAGATTTGTTATCTGTATCCCACCCACCTCTGCCTGTCCCACCTTGTTCCCTGCTTCTAGTAATTAATGCTCAATGTTCAGATCTATGTTTTTAGCTTCTATGTGAGAAAAACATGTGCAATTTTTCTTTCTATGTCTTATTTTACTTAATATAATGTGTTCTAGTTTTATACAATTTCATACATTTAATATCATGTGTTCTAGTTTCATACATTTTTGGTACATGTGATAGAATTTTATTATTTATATAGCTAAATAATATTCCAGAGTGTGTGTGTGTGTGTGTGTGTGTGTGCGCGCGCGTGCGCGCGTGCGTGTATCACATCTTTATAAATTCATCTCTTGATGGACACCAAAACTGACATATCTATGAAACCTTGACATAGAAAGAGTAATCAGCAAGACAGGTTGATTCCATATCTTGGCTATTATGGATAGTATTGTGATAAACATGAGAGTGTAGGTTATTTCTTCCCTTGGATACATACCCAGAAGAGGGATGCTGGAACAGATAATAATTTTACTTTTAATTTTTTGAGAACCCACCATTCTTTTTTCCCATAGTGATTTGTACCATTTACCTTCCCATCAACAGAGTACTGGATTCCAATTTCTCTACATCCTCACCAATATATCTCATTTTCTGTTCTTTTGATAGTAGTCATGCTAATGGGTATAAGAGGGTGTTACATTACAGTTTTGATTTACATTTCTCTGCATTGATGGACTCAAGCCATTCTTCTCTCATTAAGGTTTAGCTTTTGACCTTTAAATAGCTTAAAAATAAAGAATTTTAAAAATTCTTTATTTATGCACCACGGCACATGCCTGTAATCCCAACTATTTAAGAAAGGCTTAAGCAGGAGAATCCCAACATCAAGGTCAACCTCAGCAATTCAGTGAGATCCTCTACAACCTAGATAGACCGTGTTTCAAAAAATAAGGTTTAAGAAAGCCTCCAAAACTTAAGAGATACCATTAAATTAAATAAACAAATAAACTTAGTTAAATACATTAAGTTGCTTAGGGCCTCGCTAAATCACTGAGGCTGGTGTCTAACATGCAATCCTCCTTGTCAACCTCTTAAATTACTGGGATTACAGGCATGCACCACCATGCCTGGCCACATCTGTATTATTATTAGACGTAAACTGGAAACAATCTAAATGATCATCAATCAATGAATGGACAAGGCAATTATGATCTATCCTTATAATACAGTAACATACTACTCAGCAATAAAAAGGAACAAACTACCAATAGATAAATCAACATAGATGACTCTCAATAATATTATGCTAAGTGAAAATTCCAAATTAAACAATAAACATTTCTATGATTTTATGAAGTCTCTAGAAAAGACAAAGTTATAGATGAATAAAACTAGTATAGTCAACTAGTGGTTTACTGAAGATAGGGTGAGGAGGGGATTGATCAAAATTGTTTATGTGGGAGAGTATTTTGGACAATGAACATATTCTAAAACAAGGTTGTTGTTATGCTTATAGAACTGTGTAAGATTACTAACATTTTTAAACTGTGTGCTTAAGATGAATTTTATGGCATGTTATTTATACCTCACCAAGGGGAAGGAAGGAAGGAAGGAAGGAAGGAAGGAAGGAAGGAAGGAAGGAAGGAAGGAAGGAAGGGAGGAAGGAAGAAAAGAACCCCTCTTAGTAAAAATTATCTAATTCTACATGACATCATTTTCTTCTCTCTGACTTGGATAAAGTATTAATAGATGTATTTCTGAATTGAAGAGGGAAATGGAAGGGTCTACTATCTTTGTCCCTCTATATCTCTTCCTTCTTCAATTAAAAGGGATGATTGGACTAAAATAAACTGAGAGTAAGGACAGAGCCAAACCATAAATTTAGAAGATGCAGTCTCTGATCAGTATGTATTTTGACCCTTTTCTGAAAGTCTTTATATCTATGGTTCTTAGTATTAAAAAAAATAATAATGAAGTCCTTAGGAAGGTGAGCTGTTGTCAATCAAGGATGACACCATAGGAAGTGAACCAGCTGCTCTTTACCAAAATAATAAAACATACTCAAGTTTATTCCGAAATAAGTCCACATGCATATCCATAATATGAGTAGAAATTCAGTATATTTATGAGTCCAGCCACTGTTAATAACAAGTTAATATTGATACTTCTTGCCTTTACATGTTAAGAAAGTTGAGGCTTAAGTGTATGAAAACTCAAAACAAGTCCAACAACAGACCAAATTTCTCTCTCTCTCTCTCTCTCTCTCTCTCTCTCTCTCTCTCTCTCGGCACTGGGAATTAAACTCAGGGGCACTCAGCCACAGAACCACGTCCCCAGCCCTATTTTGTATTTTCTTTAGAGACAGGGTCTCTCTGAGTTGCTTAGCTCCTCACCGTTGCTGAGGCTGGCTTTGAACTCATGATAGGGTGCCTCAACCTCTAGAGCCCTTGGGTTTACAGGTGTGCGCCACTACTCCTGCCCCAGACTAAAATTCTATCATGTAAAAGCATTTCAAAAAAGTCATACAGTCAGTTGATTATTATATTTACCTCTTTACAGATGAAAGGGAACACAAAATGTTAAGATACGAAGTGAAATTATCAAGCAAGAATAATCCAATTTGGATAGAGAACAGATTTATTTATAAGGGAATAATGCGAGGATGTACTAGAAAACTTTTGGAATCAGGTAATAGAAATCTTTGAATTGTGTGGTTTTGGTTATGAACTACAGTATATTTTTAATAGAGGAGTTACAAAATGAAAGTAATATTTTGTAATAAATATTGTTGTGTAAGAGAACTGCAGTGGGTTAAAAATGAAATAATGAAGCATTATTTTTATTTTAATAAACCAGGTACAGGGTAGTAACTAGAAAAGTGGCATTGATGATGAGAAAAACATTAATCACAGTTATCAGATTTTAAGAATTTCCTATGCACTGAGTGCCAAAGCTTTGCATTCATTATTTTATTTTATCTTCTCTGAAGTCCCATTAGGAACATAACAGGCCTGGGATGTTCAGTGTGTCAGTGTGGAATCTGTGGTTTAGACAAGTGAAGAATTTCCTCAATATTCTCTAGTTGAGAAATATAATAAAAGTGCAAACTGAAGTCTTTCTCCTACCTGTATAACAAAAATAAGAAATATGCAATAATATAGGTTGGCTTAAAGATACAAACATTAGAAAGTCCACTTAGGATCACTTTTGGATCTAGAATGTAGGTTGCTAATTAGGGAATCAGGAGGACCACATTGACAACAGTGGACATAAGTAGTAATAGAACAAGAATTCTGAGATGCTTGTTAACTACACCAAAGTACTGAGCCCTTCAGTGTAACTATGCAGTTTGTCCCATATAACACTATATTTCCACTTATGATGCATAAAATTAGACAAAGACGGTTGCATGCTTTGGCATAATTTTCAGCCATGGAAGCCTGGATCAGATTGTAGTTTCCATCACAATGATAAAGGTTTTAATGACGGAGGCTATCATTTGAGAGAAACTTTGCAAACAAGTCTGAGATTCCAAAGCACTGGTTCATTCAGTTTGCTTTAAACCAAATGAGAATCTTGAACTGTCATTACGTGAACTTTAATCCTTGATGATATTTAAAACTTTGTCAACTTTGGCATGGCATTAGTGAAACAAACAAACCAATGATCATTCTTCATCAGGAATTATCTTAAATATCAAATATGAAAAATTTCTTTTAAAATTAAATAGGCAAGTATGCATAATAAAAGAATGCTAACCGATGTGATTCTGCAATCTGTATAGGGGGTAAAAGTGGGAGTTCATAACCCACTTGAATCAAAGTGTGAAATATGATATGTCAAGAACTATGTAATGTTTTGAACAACCAACAATAAAAATTTAAAAAAAATAAAAAATAACAAAAAAATTAAAAAAAACATAAATTAAAATCATACTCATGCATTTTGCTCTATAGAAGTGATTACTCTATCAATAATAAGTCTGTGGTCTTCAGGGCACTTCTGATTAATTCTCAGTGTAGTGTATTTAGAGGCATGCAGACAATGTACATGCCAGGAACTCATCAATCAGCTCAATCACATGGTCAGGAGACTCTCATTTAATTAATAATCCCACTTCATGTTCATATAGCATTTTATAAATCTGATATCTTTAAATGTGGCAGACATACTTTATCTGTAACAAAGAAAACAATCAGAATCTCAAATAAGATTTTAATGTGCAATGCTCTAATATATGAGATCAAAGACACCCATTACTTTTTTCAGTAAAAAGGAAATGTGATTACCAAGCTTAAGTGTGCTGTATATTAAATGAAAATTCTGATCATAAAGAAAGGTAATATCTACTCAAAAGTATAATTTCTGTACTTTGAAAATCATCTCAGCAAGAATTATCTTCCCCTATCAAATTGTAGCACTTGTCAAAATCAACTGTAAAGCATTTCAAGTGCTCTTCTGAATCAACAAAACAGATGTATAGCAATGCGAGGTTGCAAAGAGAAGGAAATAACAGTGAACCAGAGACCCATCAGTGCCCGTAATCTCTTGAACCCACACTTAACACAGTAGACACTGCAGGTCTTTGGGACACTACTTGTAAGAGGGAAATAAAAGGCTGATTCTTAATAATATGTAAAAATATGTAAGAATTATGTTCTTTCTGCTTTGCTGCTAGACATTTATCCTTTCTTTATATTTCTAAATAGACCACAGACATGTAGCAAGGCATTTTTTTAATCTACCATTAATTATAAGAACTTTTATTATGATGTAATTTTAAAAAATAGAAGATAAAGCTATAAAAGACAAAAGGGGAGTCATTATCACAGGTAAAATGTTACTTTAATCAAATTCTTTCTCTACCCTACTGATACGCAGCTATTTCTTTTGCTTGACAGTATATGTTTTAGCTCTGAAATCAGACTATGGGGTTTAAATCTTTGCATTCTACTGTGTAAAAGTTAGTCAAACTCCCTATGCCTCACACATAAAATGGAGATAACAGCACCTAAATCATGGGCTTGTGATGAGGATTCCATAGGATGGTAATGCACTGAAAATACTGCCTGGGACTCAGTAGTCAAATACGATGTTTAGATTTTTGTCTTGTCATTAATATTTAGATACAATAATTCTCTCTTTTTTTATTGAGAGTGACTAAATAATGCTTAGTCATGTACCCCATGGGACTATAAATGACTATAAATTTGAGTCTTTGAGATTATGTTTAAAATATTCATGCATATTTTGATATTTTGATACTAACAATGGGAGTGATCTGACTAGGATAGCCAAATCTAGATAAGTCACTTTTTATTGAACACCATGGAAGTGTAGGGCAAATCTGGTTGATACAGACATAGATAATATGACTGGTATGGAGATATTCTTGGTCCCATGATATGCACACTTTGCTTCTAAGGTGACTTTATAACCTAACCACTACAGAAGATGCAGTATCATGATACCAATATCCATTGGCACAATAGTGAAACACGAGGTGCTCCATGTATATCAACTTTTAAAGAGTAGAACAGTAGCCAGATTGCCCTTACACTCTATTCTCTTTCTTTTGGGATTATAATGAAAGGGAGGGGAGGGCAGAGTGACACATGTAGAAAACTCCAGACTATGATGTCACCATTCAGAAAGTAGACTTTGAAAAGTCTGCTACTCAAAAGTGAGGAAGCAAATGCAAGACACCTCTTGGGCAACCATGTCCCTTTATGTGTTTTCTCCATCCCCAAGATGGCATGGCTCTAATAAACCATGTTATGGACCAAATGTCTGTTCTCTCCACCCTAAAGCCTTAGCTGAGGCCTTAGTCCCCATGGTGCCTGTAGATACATTAAGAAACTATATGAGATAACAGGGTGCCTCTGATGTGATGATCATTGTCCTTATCAGAAGAGACATCAGAGCACTTTATTTCTGCCTGCAAGGACCCTAGGAAGGGTTATGTGAATCCATAGAAAAAGGCAGCTACATGCAATTTAAGGGAAGATTTTCATTAGACAAATTTGCTAGCACTTTGATCCTGAACTTCTAGTCTCCACAAGATGAGAAAATAAATTTTTCATTTTTTTCATGCCCCTCAGCCTGTGGTGGTATTTTGTTATAGCAGCCCATGTAGACAAATACAAACTATTACATGTAAGCTGGGTTTATTGATGGTCCCTATTAAAATCTATTCTCTGGTAAGCACTAGGGACTGGCTCCTGATTTTATTCTGCACTAAATTGGGCCAGTAACAATAAAAATTAAATTAATTTTAATAAAAATTAATTAATTAAAATAAATTAATTAAAATAAATATATAAATTAACATTCATATATTTGAATGTTGGTGATATATTTTTATTATATAATATTATATATTTTATTATATGATTATATTTTATTATATATTCTATTATGTTTTATATAATATATATTATATTTTACATAATATATATTTATTGTATAATTATATATTTTATTATATAATTATATATAATTGCTTCTTTTTTAATCAAACATGTGACTATGGCTAAAAATTCATTGAAATATCTCTTGATATGATTTGCTTAAGGTTTAACAGAAATATTAGCTGCCAGTAAGTTTGTCAATAAAAAGACACATAAAAAAGACACTAACACCTGACAGCATAAAAGGGCAAAAGATACAAACAGATATATCACCAAAATAGAAATAGAAATAGATGATTAAAATAATAAACCCTTTGATATCAGAATAGATAAGTATCAACTAATAAAAGACTATTAAGTAATTTGAAAAGAATATTAATAATGAATACTTGTTGGGAAATAACAATTTCCTACCAATTTAAAAAATTAGCAATATACGTTAATAAGTTTAAAGTTATTTATGTCAATTCACCTGTAATTCCTAATTCCAATGTATATCGTGGGAAACTTATTTCAAAAGGAGAATAGATTTGGTGCTCAAATATTTGCTTAAATATTTTAAAATATGCCTATAATTGTACATTTTTATTATTGGAATCAAGCATATTTTGTCCCGAGAGCCTATCTTCTTAACTCAGTTATATTTTGAGGCACTCTTTGTCCCTCTCTGGATCCATATATATTCTTCAAAACTTATGCTGCCTAGAAAACTTGTGAAGGCACCCTAGTCTTCCTTTACTGTGGTCAGTGATGATGGGGCCATTAACATTTCCAGGCAGTAATGCAAAGCCATGACTTGAGTGTTTCTCATGCACTTTAGCCACTCAGAAACTTTTACACAGTTTTAGAGTAATAATAGTTCAATCTTTAGCATTGATAAATCTCTCATATCCATGGTCCTACCACTCAGACAGAGCATTCCTAGGAAGAAAAAGGTTAGTCATAGATATCCATTACTTCTAGAACCCAACATTACATTTCTAATCTTCTCAAATCTCTTAGGAATCAAACTATTTTAGATCCTTCCAGATTTTTCATCCTTTTTCCAAACAAAATAAGTCTAGTTCTTTATACCCAGGAGAAGAACTCTATATCCATATCCATCCATCCATTTCTCTTTCCCTTCCTCCCTCAATCCCTCCCTTTGTCCCTCCCTCCCTTCCTTTCCCTCTTTTTTTTTCTTTCTTTCTCCCTTTCTACCCCCACCCTTTTCTATTTATCTATATACCATCTATCTCCCTTGTATTTTTAGGATACCTCTATAAGAAAATAGTCCCTTAATTCAATAATGAGGAGTGAAAGATCAGTCTGCTCAATCCATTCCCTGGCTCTCTGTTATATATTCATATAACTTTATAAATCTAGTTAGGTAGTATACACACACACACACACATACAGGGATTGAACCCAGGGGGTACTTAACCACTGAGCCACATCCCCAGTCCTTTTTATATTTTATTTAGAGACAGGATCTCACTGACTTGCTGAGGCTGCCTTTGAATTGGAATCCTCCTGCGTCAGTCTCTCAGGCCTCTGGGATTATAGGTGTGCACCACTGCACCTGGCAAGTTAGGATATCTTTAGACATAGTACTGACAAGGAGCAGGTCTCACAGCAGTTGGAAAATGTAAAGAGATGAAATCAAAGAATTTCATTTCCCTCCTCATTGGCTTAGATTCAATAAGCATAAATTTGTAGAGTTTTTTTCTGTGTAAGAAACACTCTGATTTGAAATGTGATGAACAAAATCCTAATTCTCATGGGAATTGCTTGCTGATGCATTAGAAATTTAATAACTTACTAAACAAGGAAGTCATTGAGGTAATTTCATATAAAGGCAAGAGCTATAATAACTGATAAATTAAGAAAATGTGAGGTTATGTTAGGTTGAATATGGAAGGAAGGCCTTTCTAAGGAAACCAGTATCCATGCTAAGCCCTGAGTAATCAGGGTTATCTAGTCAGGTAACTGTATGGGGTCAAAACTTGTCAGACACATGAAACTCAGATGCAATATTCCTGATGCACAGTCAACTCTGACGTGTTTGATATGTACATCATTGAAGGCACACAAAGTGTGCATATACATGTGTTCATTTATATACTTAAGTTTTCCATTTATTTCACACACAATATATTAAAATTGCAAATTGTCAAATCTATGTTCATTTATCTTTAGACAAAATGATTCCCAAGAGCAATAATTTAGTCCTTCCTACCCTGATGATCATATATGAAGTCAACAATATCTTCCAAGGGGACTTGTAGTTTCCTTGACCTTACATTTAATGAATAATAATGCCTTTGCTATATAAACTGAAAAAGATCATTCAGGTATGAAATACAGACTTCATCAGTGATGAACCAATGAGCAGTATATAAGCACCAGTGCGAATAAAAATAGACAGTTCTGAAATATCTAGTTCTTAAAGTAGATGTTAATTGATACCATTGTGTATATACTGATTATATATATTGATAAATTTCTTTGTCAACAACTCTCTAAACATATGGGCATGTATATACATCAAGATAGAGCTTTCCATGGTTTGTAATTTCTGCATATCAAAGTAGATTTGCTGCAGAGAAATTTGGAAACATTGAATGTACAGTATGTCTCAGTAAGTGTCATTCAGTGCACAGGCTTGGGAAGAGAAAGACAAATTAGAGGTGATTCCTGACCTATAAGAGCTGAGGAATTAGTAAGAGTTTGAAAAATCATAAAGCCTTTTGTAAGAACTAAATAAGAGCAGTGAACCACATCTAGCAGGAGAAGGTAAATAGTATTGATGTACTATAAAAGTATATTGATATTTCAGTTTCACATTTATTATAATCCTTTAACATTACCCATGAGGAGAAGCTTTATAGTGAGGCTTCTGAGAGACTGTGCTTATTTCTTTTTATGATCAAAAAATAACACAGCTTTAACACAAGAACAATTGGTTAACGAAATGGGCTAAACTCAGTGGCGATGCAAACAAGAAATGGATTTAATGTTTTCCAATAAGTGCCCTTGAGCATGCTGTTAAACTCCCTGTCAGCACTAGAGTCAACTGTGAACATATGCCAGGGTTTTCAGGTCACTGTAAAAACAATTTTGCATTGACAATGAAGCCCCAATTTGACCCTCTAAATAGGTTCAACCCAATCCAATGTGAGCAGTTCAATACTGCACACAGCTAATCTTCTGCCCTCCTCAACATCCAGTGTGACTCACTGGCTGGGTCATGAAGAAGGAGAGTATGATCTGTGTCTTCACTCACTTTGTTTTTCTGTTTCTACCTGCTCATTCCCAATCCATTATCTTCTGATCTTCCAGCATCAAGGCAGAAGTAGATGTCATGTGAGAAATAGTGTAAATTTTTTTTTCTTTTTGATTGGTGCTGATTTTTTTTCATCTTTTATCTTGTAGTGTGCTCTGTGTAAGTTGCTGGATTTTCCATGAAGCAGAGATGGGCTCTTTGGTGTTCTTAGTGAACAGCTCTAGTTAACATCTCAACTTCTGCCCACATCCATTCATCTCAGCACTTCTTCCTGCAACCCCTTTCCATGGCAGGGAGCCTTCTTAGGGCCACGTCAAGACTGCTTAAACTGCTCACTTTGTGTAGCATCCACCTGTCACATTGGAAACCAGTCTATCTTTTCTATATGACACCTAGAGATGGTGTGCTACTCTGTGCTGCACTCTCTGTGGAGAAAATCCTGCCTTAATCAGACTCGCAGCAAAGAGCTCTCAAATTCCAGTGGATACAACTCTCAATGCTAAGACATTCCTTAAGTTCTGCTTAGCAGGCAGCAGAAGAAGGCCTGGGAGCAAATGCAGCTCAGCAAGCATCCAGCTAGGCCAGTTTCTCCTTCATTTTTTAAGAGTATTTCTTTTTGGAGCCAAACAATTACTTCAAGGAATTTCCTCTCTGGTCTTTTCCCCAACTAAGAGATGGGATGGAAAATATACTAGAATGCCTCACTTTTTGCCAACTTTCCTCTTCTACAAAATTATGACTTTTGATTTAACAGGCTGGATGGAATGGTGGGGATGACAGCAGAAAGACCAATTTGACTACCTCTTAGCAAACTCAAGACAGGGGTGTTTGACAGATTTTTGGCTGTTTTGTGGAGAATATGGTAATACTTACTACTTGTTGTCCACAGTAAAGGCTTAAGCCAAAATTCCAAGACACAGGAAAACTCCCATTCAACATATTGTGACACATGTTTTTTAAAAATTTCAGAAAATCACAAAAATGAAAATTAAAATCACCTGTAATTTTTCCACAGCTAGTTTTTGTGTCAATTTCTGTCATCCTTTCTAACTACATAACATGAGTGTATGTAAATGTGTATAGGTTCAGAATAAGATTTTATAGATTCTTTTAATCCTTGATTTTCTTCTTAATTACATTCAAAGATACTTCATTGTTCTTACAGATCATTATTTTCAATGATGCCTAGCTCTGCACTATTTTCTAAAATTTTCAACCACAAGGACAGATTGTTTTCAGTGTTTCTTTCTATGTATAATGCATTTAGTGAATATTATTGCTCATTAGTTCATTTATCAAATATATTTTGAGTGCCACTCTGTGCCAGACATTCACGTATGCTTGGCATAAATCAGGAATAAGAAATGTGCATGATCTGTGAAAACAAAGAGCAGAGGAAACTTTGGGGGCTATGGATATTTTCACAGTCTTCATCGTAGTGACAGCTTCATGGGTGTATAAACATGTAGAAAGTTAACGGATTTTACACTTTCAGTATGTGCAAGTGAGAGGTGAGACTGTTGGAGAAAGTAGGTGTAAACAATCTTGCAGAATTTTGCCCTAAGTAGGGAGGACACAGAGAGTTTAAAAGACAGTAGATACATGTGTCAGGGGATTAGTGGGACACTGAACATCTTTAAATGCTGATAGAACAAAATCGAAAGAGTGACAGAGGGGGACCATAGAGAAGAATAAGAAATAACAGCTTTTCAAGTTTTCTGGGAAAGCCAAGGAACTTGGGTGAGCATCCAGGAAGGACCAAGCATCTCTATTTACTCAGAACATTCCTAAAAGAATTTGAGAATGGAATCCTACAACTGTTGATGACAATTCCTTTTTTTTTTTTTTTTGCCTGACTAATGAAAAAATACAGTATATAACTGTTTCTTTGTGGTTTCTGCCTTTTAAAATTACCTTAATACTTTCTTTTTTTTTTTGCAAAAATTTATTAAGGAAAGGTATGAAAACTATATTCAGTTTTAAACAAGGAATTAAAATTGTGGATAGAGGGAAGTTCAAAAATTTTTCTTAATGAACAAAACAAATGAATAATGATTATTTATAAAAATACACTGTCATCAGGTTATGTTATTATATAACATCTCAGAAGACTGACTATTTTCAATTACAAAACTACAACAATACAATTGTTATTATTCAGTATTTTGTATAAAACCTGTCACAATAAACAAGATTTTCAAATATACACATATGTGCAAAGTTTACAGGCTATTATGAATCTGTATCTTTTTTTTTTTAATTTTTCTTTTCATATTTATCTCCTGAGGAAAAAAGATTTTTTTTTTTAAACCTCGCACAGTTTCTAGAAGTCTAAAATGAATAACAAAATTGTTGCTGAAGTAAGTGATAGTTTTGTAGATCTCCATGACTATGTTCCTTCCTATTTTGAATTCCAGATTTTTTTTCTAAGGATGCCTTGGTTTGGATTTTTTGCCAGACTTTACCAAACTGTACTATCAAGTGAACCACACTGAATACACCCTTATTCTCAAAGATTTATCCTGAACAGTGACACCACCAGTATTTTTTTTTCCCTCCTTCCCTTCCCATCATCATTTCTGTCCATCCCAAATACAACAGATCATAGTTTCTACTGGGAACTCCAGGTAGGACATTTCCAAGCTTCCTTAAAATTGGTGTCTACCATGTATCTTCATGCAACATTATATAAAGTATGACATTGACCATGAACCTAAAGGTATGTGTGGGGGTCTGGCACACTCACATGTATGAATGATTATGTTTCTGTGTGTTCATGTGGGTAAAATTGCAAGATTTTAGTAACAATTTTCAAGTTGGGGTTTTCCTTAACAGGTTTAGTATAGATGAGTTTATAGTTTATAGTTCAGTTTTATACACTTGTTGAGCATTTTATTGCCTGAAAGACACACAGTACTGGGCACTATTAAGGAAAACATTTGTTTGTGAAAAGCAAAAAAAAAAAAAAATCTATTAGGAGAGTGGTGGAGAAAAAAAAGGGGGGGCGGGAATATCTGAATAAGAATATAGGAAAATGTGCTGGGCAAGTTGGAGCATGTCTGTAATCCCAGAGACTCAGAATGCTGAGGCAGAAGAATTACAAGTTTGAGGTAAGCCTCAGCAACTTAGTTAGGCCCTAAGCAACTTAGCAAGACCCTGTCTCAAAATAAAAGATAAAAAGGGATGGGGACTTAGTTAAGTGCTAAAACACCCCTGGGTTTAATCCCCAGAGCAACAAAAACAATGAAAAGAATATGAAAAATGTGATGGTGGCCTTGTACCTACTGTAGACTGGGGGGTCAGTCACAGCCTCTCTGATATTTGGAGTTATCTAACCAGGATGTTGAACTGAAGGCAATATGCCACTAAAGATTAAAAATATAGGTTTTTCAGAGAAACTGATAATCTAATTTAGTTGTGGGCTCAGAAAGGTATCAGATAAAGTATATTTTAGGAAGAAGGTACAAAACTGGTGGGAATAGAGTGGGTGAAAGTATAGATGGCCTATGGGGATAAGCTAAGTAGTGCTATCCATGTAGAGGGACAATAGGACAAGGACAAAACCAGCAAGTAGCACAGCTTGGTTGTAGCAGAGGATGGAATTTTATAAAGGAAAGTGGAAAAAGTTGTCTCAGTGTCATAGTTTGGAGGATCTTACATGTGTGCAGCATCCATATTTTCAAGTATGCCATGAGGCTAGCTTGGTGACACACCCCTGTAATCCCCCTACTCAGATGACCAAAGCTGGAGGATTGGGAGTTCAGGTCCAGCCTGGGCAACTTAGCAAGATTTCATCTCAACTAAAAAAAGTGTGTAAGATAGCAACGTTAAAAGCACAAAGATATTACACACACATACACAATGGTCTTTTTTTCAGTCATAAGGAAGACAAAAATGGTCATTTACAGGAAAGTGAATGAAACTTAAGAGCACTATTTTAAGCAAAATAAGCCAAACTCAAAATTCAAGGGCCATTTGTTTTCTCTCACATATAGAAGCAAGAGAAAAAAAAAAGAAAAGAAAAAATGGCAGAGGTGTTGGAATCTCACAGAAACAGAAGGGAAGCAAATAGAGTAGATGAAAGGGATAGGGGAAGAGAGGAAGAGAAGGAAAGGAAGGATTGGGGGACAAAACTGATCAAATTATATTGTTATCTTGTGGGAAAGCACAAATATGTAACAACAAACCTTACTGTTATGTATAATTACAATGAAACAACGAAAACAAAACAATAAGTAAATAAATAAAAGTACAGAAGAATGGAAAAATTGAAATCATAATAAAGAGAGCTGCTACTTGTTGAACAGTTTCTGTGTTTGTGCTCTGAAATTTATACATATTACCTCTCTTCAAATATTTTCAACTGTTGAAGTATGTTGCTACAGATGAGTTAAACTGATACGCAACCAAGGAAGTAATCTGGGCAAATGCCATTAAGTTAGAAAGAATTTGAACCAATGTTATAGGAAGATCTAGAATTATGGGGGAGAAGTTATCACTGTGATACTCTAGTTGTGGTGTTCTGAGAAAGAGAATATGAATTAGTGTAGTATCCAAGAGCCTGGAAAAAGAGAAAATGGGGATGGAGACATTCTGGATGAAAATGCTTTAGTTATAAAATTTAGGATCACATTTGATGTTGTAGAATTAGAGAAAGGAATAAGAATTTAGTATTTCTTGCAAGGATGAAATGGCCATGACTCTTCTTTTCTTTTTTTGGTATCAGAGGTTGAACTCAGGGGCACTTGACCACTGAGCCACATCCCCAGCCCTATTTTGTATTTTATTTAGAGACAGGTTTTCATTGAGTTGCTTAGCGCCTCGCTTTTGCTGAGGCTGGCTTTGAATTTGTGATCCTCCTGCCTCTACCTCCCCAGCTGCTGGGATTATAGGCATGCTCTACCACGCCCGCCATGAATCTTATTTTCAATTTTAATGTTTTGCATATCTTTTTTATCTATTGTTTGTAGCATTTTTAAAGAAATTTATGCTGAGTATATGAAATTTTACAAATACATTGTAGTAGGAGTGAAAGAAAAAAACTTTCTTAATGTTCCAATACTTACTGACAGGCAATGTTAATACAGGTATATTCTCAAACTTTAAAAACATATTTTAGGTGCAGGAGTTGTGGCTCAGTCTTAGAACACTTACCTAGCACATTTGAGACACTGGGTTCTATCCTCAGCACCACATTACAAATAAAGGCATTCTGTCCATCTACAACTACAAAAAAAAAATAATTTAAAAAAAATCTTTAAAAAGTTTAGAGGATATTTGAAGAATTATTGTTAAACAATTTGGTATGATTATTATTATTATATTACTCAAAATTTATAGACTGAATACTATATTTATCACAGAACTATCAATGCTTTTCCTTATTATTATATAAGCTTTACAAACATTTTACTTCCTGACTAATATTCCATTATCTAAGTTTCCATTATTATATTTAATCACCTACATATAGTTTTCATTGATGTTGTTTCTGCTTTATATTTTTTTCTTTTCTTTTTTTTCCCTTAGTTCTGGGGATTGAACACAGTCTCAATACATGGAAGACAAGTGCTCTACCACTGAACTATACCCCCAGCAGGTTTTGATGTATTTTTAAGCAGAGCTTTTATATGTATTTTTCCTATATTTATGATTATATACATAGAATAGATTATCAGACGTAGCATTATCAAAACAAAATATATGGTTATTGAAAAATGCATGATATTCTCAAAATATTTTTCAAAGGTATTTGCTAATTTAAATTCATATCAATGATTTTTGATGTGTACACTTCACTGTACTATTAAAAATAGGAAGTATTGCATTTGTAATAAGATTTTAAAATGTAGTAAAACATTAGGACAATGTTTTAAAATAACAAATGCCAGTGAGAAATCATTCAGATCATTGTACAGAATTTGCAAATTAGATTTCTGGTACCTGGTTAGATTATTCCTAAATTTCTTATCAATGCAAAAAGTTTTAAATCAGGTGCAGTGGTATATACCTATAATCCCCCAAATTCTGGAAGCTGAGAAAGAAAGATTGCAATTTCAAAGCCAGCCTCAGCAATTCAGCAAGGCCCCTAGAGAGACTCTGTCTGAAAATAAAAAAAAATAATAATAATAATAATAATAATAAAGGGCTAGGAATGTGGCTAGGTGGTTAAGTACCCCTGCTTAAATCCTTGATAACAAAAGTAAAAAAATAATGAATAAAAGTTAAGAATGGATAGAGAAAGCGTTGTTATATGTGTTTTGACTTTGGAGGGAGCTGATAGATTGCTGTATATTGTTTGAACCCATCCTCCAAGTGAAGTGGGGCAGAAACATCTGCTTCTTATTTTAAGTCTTCTAAAATAACTTGCTCTGTACAATTGGGAAACCATAAGTTGTTTTGCATTCTGACTATGAAGTTGATTCCTTCCTGATAATCTCCAGTTTGAGAAATTAGGTACTAAAAGAGGGAGGGCTCCGCTCTGAGTTTGTTATGGGAACTAGACAGGAGTCCTGGGGAAGATAGTGGGACAAGGTAGTTTCAGGCCAGAACCATTGAGTAGGTGTATAGACTTCATGAGGGAGAACCTGAAGGCCAGGTCGTCTTCTTGGGAATATGAAGAGTTCAGAGATATAGTTCTGGAAGCCATGGTTTTGCAGAAGACAGAAGCTTAACAAGACTGTAAAATACCCCAAATAACTGCAAAGAGAAAAATCAAGCTTTAATCATTGGCAAGCACCAGAGATATAGCCAGGTAAACAGGGCCAATTTTGGTAACTTCTGGCCATTTTTCCTTTTTCTACTAGCTTGGAGTCTGACCTTTTCACCCGGGGGAAGGAAAAGAATTTACTCCACTGAATAAAACTATTGGAACAGTGAGAGTTAAAGAGAAGAGAATCCTGCAAGTTTTGGGGCTTTATTATTTTATAAATTGTGGGGCTTATGATTTTTGTTACTTTAGGTAACCAGGCACATTTCTCTTAGAAAGTGTCAATAAAGATAATTATAAATTTGAATGGTAAACCTTGTCTGTCTTAGTCTACTCTTTTTGTAAACTAGTTGATGAATGTGTAGTTTCTTTATATATAATAAAGTTAAATTTCATCCTAGATATTACTATTTAGGAAAGCATGTGCCAGATTAAGACTCAGACAGCACAGGATAATGCAAGTTAACCGAGATTTATCGTTAGAATAGTGTGGTTCAGGCCCATCTTTACCTCTTAATAATTATGTGACATTGGAAAAATCACCTAGCCTCAGAAACTCAGATTTTAAATATATGAAAACTTAGAGAACTGTTATATAGTATAAAACAAGGTGTGGTATGTGAAGCAAAATAAAGTTTTTTGTCCCTTGACTTCCCACCCCTACCCTCACACCATACCCACCTCTCTACCATCTCAAATTTGCAGGGACGCTGTCTCGGGTGAGGTACATACCTAGAGAATTTGTCAGCATAATAGCATCAAAGCTATCCTAAAATGGGCAGTTAATATGAACAAGAGAAAAATGTGTTTCCTTCTGAAGCACTGAATAGGATTAGCTGGGGAAATCTCTCAAATTTTAGAAAGCTGCCCCAAAGTCCATATACTTGCACAAGAAAAGCAGTGATTTCCTCAACTTGAACATATGCTTTCCCCTTTTCTCCACCTTCCACACGGATAGCAATGTGGAACTAATAATTATTTCTTCAGCAGTGCAAATTACCTCTGCCTTTTATTCCCACACTATCTTAAACACAGGGTTCCTTTTCATGTTATAGCCAGAAGGGTTAGCTTGTTAAAAATTTGTCCCACCATTCTCCAAAGTGTCATTCAGGGATCCACTCATGTGACTCTCATTAATGACAAAGACCTGTGTCTAAAGGAGTGTGCAAAACCCTAGAGAGTGTAAAGATTCAAAGTGTTATTGAGGCCAAGCCATTTTATCCATAGGTGAGCCTTCCGGGTCATGATGGATTCACCCCAATGAAATAAAGTGCAGAATTTTCTGTGTGCCTGGGCCTCCTCTACAGTCACTAAATACAAAGCCTTAGTTACCTCTCCATACTGAATACAAATTACCCAATAAAACAAATAAAAGCTCTCTAAAGCTACATCTACGTTATATAAATTGTTTAGCTCTATTCAAAAAACAAGTATTATGCCAGTCTAGCAGCAGAGTTAAGTATCTGCATTTGTAAAAATTAAAAAGTAATCGCTTAAAATCAAAATGTAAATTAATTCCTTTCCATATTGCTTCCAAGGCTATTTCATAAAATTTAAAGTTCACTTCATGAAAAAAAAAGAACACTTTATGCTCTCTTTATTTATATAACTTTCATATGTGTGTATAGCTTTTGTTAATATAGTTTTACAGGGTGAGGTTCTAAGGAAAATATTTCTATTACCTTCGATATTGCAGAACTATGAGGGATTGCTTATTCAGAACTTTGATTAAAACAATACTTCCAGTTTGAGTTTTATACTCTAGTGAAGAACTGAACAAAACCCTGTAATTTAGCTATGCAACATTACTCAGTCTAACTGGCACTTTATGTTCTCCCGTGTTCAAACGCGAAGGGGGAGAGAACATTCCTCATCCATGGGAGGACACAGACTGTATTTTGTTAGGATAGTCATCTTGTTATGTCCCATTCAGCTCAGCCCCATTAAGCTTTTGGGTCTGGAATTGCTGCCTGCTGCCAGGATTAATATCTCAGTATTTTTTCCCTTTTAGTTTATGGTTACTTTTCAAGAATTAAATGATCATTCAGAAAGTTGGCTTCAGTTTATGAACTGTTAAACCTGTGGTGGATCTGATACAGAAAAAAGCAAAAGCATAAATGCTATTGGTAGTAACTTTCCTTTGCAGACATGCAGACATTTGCTGCTACCATCTTTTTTTTTTTTTCTTTTAACCTAAATCCATATTCCTACCTGAACCTGCACTGTATGATCCTATGTCATATCCCAGTGGGGACTGGGCTGCCCCAGGTTGCAAAGGGTCTTCTCCAGTAACCATCAACACTCTTCCTTTATTAGGCAGCTTTTACATATGTTAATTTTCTCTTTTTCCCACCATCATATTTATTCTACAAGTGAGGGAAAACACCATATGCTATGATAATAAATTCTAGACAAATGAACAAATGGGGTGGAATGAAAAAGTTTGTGTTTCTGTTCAAGATTCTCTATATGATTTTTGATAAAACACAGTAGATTGACAGTCCTGGCAATTCAAATTTAGTTCTAGAATGGATTCAGCAATTGGTGGAGGTCATCCTCATCAGCAATGAATTGTAGAATTAGATTTTAAGGATCTCAGCTAGTTTAGATATGATCTCTTTAGTTATTGAATTGACTCTTTATAATCAAAATATGTTGCATTAAATGGAATTTTATGAATGAATGAATTAACATGAATTCCTAAAGTGTTAAATTTGTGGTCTGGCCATGTGCTCTGCCAGGAAATTCACTAAGGATATTTTCTAAGAAAGCTATTTACTCTGGCAACACATAGATGCTGTGTCATTTACAAACATGAGTAGATTCTAACCAAAGAAACAAGCAATTTTTTTTTCTTTCTATATCATGAAACAAAGAGAACAAAAGTGAAGCACACAGCATTTTTTCAATGGGTAAATTTACATATGTTTACTGAATGTAAATATGTTACATAATTTAAGAATATTTTCTTTTCTACACGATTTATACTTGATTTCCTTAAAGCCTCTCTTTTTTAAAATTCAAATTAATTTGATCTAGGGCCTGGAAATTGAAGAATAATTTGAGAATATTTAACAACGTGAAAACATAATTATTTAATTATGAATTCTGTTAAAATCTTAGGGCCTCATTAAACACTATATTTTTTAAAAAACTCACCAACAGGTCCCAGCCCACTAATTTTTAAAACCTTTTGTAATGCACAGGCTCCATACCACATTCTCATCTCATAAATGCTTCTTCCTGGGCTTGCTGTCCTGGCTCCATATTTATACTTAAAAAAAAAAAATGTTGGGTTGTTTATTGTTTGTTTCATTTTGTTATCATTCAAACATACTTATATTTTCCACACTATGGAAACTTATTTTCATGCATTTTTTCTCCACTATCCTTAGTCCATTGAAGAAATGTTCTTAATGGGAGGCATCTTTGTAAACCAATTCTCTCTCCACCTTGCACAGGATTGGGCACAGTGTGGACCTTCAGTCAATATGTGTAATATGTGTGTCTTAAGACAAAATATATCCCTTCCAATCATCACTGCCACTCAAATTTCATCCTGTAATTACTTACTGGAGAGAACCCTAAAATTCTGGATTATTTTTCTGAACTGGTATCTTCAGATCTTGGGTACACTGGGCCTTAAATCCCCTAAATAAGCAAATAGTTGTCAGGGAAGCAGGCTACCAGCCAGTTCTCATTGGCAGAGTCTAAACTTCTCTAATGAAGGCTGGTTGCTATTCTGAGCCAAGAGCCCTGTCTGTTTCCATTTAGCAGCAAAATCCTTAATCTTCATCATTCTCAAACTCCCATTTGTTTTCCAATTTTTTTCTCACATTCCTGGCATTAGCCAAATAAAGTAGTTCCATTTCCTGTCCATTTTAATATAATATTGTTACAGGATATGCATGGATATCAGATTTTTCTACATCTTCTCTATGGTCTAAACCATTCTTTCTGTTTTCAATCTGTACAGAAAAGTTGTGCTCTACTGGCTTTTGGTTTTGGTTAAAAGTAGCTTTCTCTTGGTTAAAACCTGATTGTCTAAAACAGTAGATGGATATGTACAGTTATTGTAATGCAATTTTGATAATAGCAAGAGGTGGAATATGTCAAGGTATTAAAGAATACAGAGTAGATGCTAGGCACAGGGACTCAGGAGGCTGAGGCAGGAGAATTGTAAGTTGAAAGCCAGTCTCAACAACTTAGCTAGGCCCTAGGCAATTTAGCAAGACGCTTTCTCAAAATAAAAAATGAAATAAAAAGTATTGGAGATGTAGCTCAGTGGTTGAGTATCCTGGGCTCAATCCCTTGTACAAGCAAACAAATACAAAGTAGAGAAAATAATCTCTACTCTGCTTAGGGGTGTCAAGGACTAACTCCAATACCAGATAAACTATGCCTCAAAGGCAAGTCCATAGCATGGGTAAAGACACAAAAACATGAAAGAGCATGGCTGGAGTACTGGAAGAAGTTCTATATCTCTGAAGTTCTGTATAACTGTGAAAGTAGCAGGTGATATATTTGAAGAACTGTTCAGTGACCTGAGGGATGGTGCATTTGGCTAGAAAGTGCATCATGATATCAAAGTGGAACCTAAACTAAAAAGGATGAAAATCACCATTAAAACTAAAAGCATTCTAAAGATAACATCAAGGTATGTGACAGAAAATAGTAAAACTATCCTGGAGAAAGAAGGACATTTAAAAGTTACAATTAAGAAGGAGGGTAAGAACTCTAGTGGTAGCTGTGTACAATAATGGAGATGTTGAACTATTGACTATAAGATACAAAGCATGTTTACATATTTGAGAAGTCTCAGGCTGAATATATATAGTAAGGACCACAGACTTATCCAATAATATACATGAACAGCTCTGATGTAAAGAAAGAGAAGAAAAGCTCCCTGACTGCTAGGAGTTGGAGACTAACATAAATCTGAAACAAGTTTCAAATAATTTCTGAATTGCAGATTTTGGTGTTGTGGGATGTCAGAAAGAAGTCAGATCAATGCATTCATGAAAGAGGGCAGATGTGTAGTGAGTGTTTGGAGGAAGTGAGGGTATAGCATGTGAACCCATGGGAACCACAGGAGGAAAAGCAGAGAGAAAAAATGGAGCCCAACTGATTTTGCAATAGGAATTTGGGCAGGAATATGCTCTGTTTAAAATCAACAGAATATGCTGGAGAATAAGAAGAAAAAGTTTCATAAATGCAACAGGCATAGATCACAGAGACAACTCAACACTCAGGCAGGGAGATTATGTGCTGGGGTTGGGAACTGAAAGTTCTGAAGCCTTCACCCTTCTTGGCATCAGATGGGAGAATACTGGAGATGGCATTACAGGAAGACTGGTCTTGGGAGATGTGCACTGTGGATTCAGAGAAGACCAAATGTAATGTTAAAAAAAGACTTATTCCTGATCACCCTCTTGCCTTAGTAATATGAGATTTCTAAGTCCTTCCTTCTTCACTTTTTCTTGTGTCCAGAGTTTGTTTCCTGGTATAACTTCTTAAAGATACATTACAATTCGTTGCTCACAGCTAGAATTGAATAGACACCCCATTCCTATGGAGATTGGGAGGATGTGAGTTTTATACCACTACACAAAAAAAATCCCGCCATCAAATGCAAAGGCTGTTGCTATGGATTTTTCCTGGTTCAACTTAAAATGTTTATTTTTTTGCTTTTCTGATAAATCTATACAGGGACATCAGGAACTGTATAATACTGGGCACATTAAAAGTAAACAATACTATTATTTTTAATTAATACTACACATAAAAATAATCAATGAATAATTAGCAAAAACCTCTTCATGTCTGAAACTGTAAGTCCCTATATTTTTTGGTGGTGGTTGTTTGTTTTTGTTTTCCAGAACATCTGGCTAAATCTGCAAGTACATATATTAAATCCCACTTACTTTCCTGTTCTAATGTCTATTGTCACTACAAACAATTGAGATTGGTTTCTGTAACCATAAAAAAAAGTCAGGCCTGCCTCTTGAGTTCTACCTTTGTAACACTTGGCTTTTACATAAATGTTTTTCAAGCTTCATTTAGTTAGCACTAAAGAGTCCAATGTTGCTATAATATGTGTGGAATAATGATTCCAGTCATGCACACTAAACTCGTTGAGTAAATATGTATATAGTAGAAAGAAGCAATGTATTAAGTCTGATCCTAGTTTGAGGCCTGGCAAACAATAAAATATGAGTTTCTCGTTTTAAATAGTGAATTCAATCCTGGAAGTCCATGTTCCAGGATGGCATTGCCATGACTGGCTGGTGCTGAATTGTTGATGTAAAGCTCTGATGATACAATATGTGTGTGTGTGTGTACGCACACGTGCACGTGTGTGCTCCAAATCTGTGAATTTAGGAAGAGAAAAAGAGAAGGAACAATTCAAGGAGGTAATTACTGTCTATTATACCCCAAAGGCTTAAGGCTATATGTGGAAAATATTAATAAAAGGCTGAAGGTAAAAAGCTGGGAACTAACATATTAAGTGGAAAATTTACTGTATTTTAAAAGCAGCAAACAGGCAGCCATGTGGTCTGAATCTGGCTTGGACATGTGTTTTGTTTGGCCTCAGTAATTTTAAAACAACATAACCTTGACTGTCTTTAAGAATGGTTCGGCTTCTCTGCTTCTCTGAATATCACTCTGCTGTCTGCAATATCATACCTGATTCATTATGCACTGAATGTAGTTTGAGTTAAAAGTTTAATATTTTGGACATGTAAATGGCAAGGTAGTATTGTCGTAGGAAGACTTTGGAGGCAAAATATTTGTGACTAAATGTGAATTCAGTGATCTGTTATCTG
The DNA here is from genome assembly GCF_021218885.2 of Marmota monax. Lineage (NCBI taxonomy): Eukaryota > Metazoa > Chordata > Mammalia > Rodentia > Sciuridae > Marmota > Marmota monax. The sequence goes on along the minus strand of NW_026694617.1, from coordinate 4,950,362 downwards.
CAGTGCATCTCCCTGAATTTCATAGCACTCGTCTTTAAAAGAGAAGACTTAAAAATACTATTACCCACTATACTTAATACCTGTGCCAAACATGGGATAAATGTGGAACTCAGATAAAGAATGAGGGTGCTTATGTTTAATCTACATGCTGTGTAGTTATCTATTATTTTATTTCAAAATGAAGAGTTTTACTTCTTTAAGTATTTCATTTCACATATACTCCACACTTGTAATTGACTTTTGTAATCCTGTGTCTGGGACCTTTGTTTAGTTGCTACTCTACATATACATATGTCAGTAGTTCTCAAACTCGACTACAGATAAATCTGTGAAGTTTAAAAAGTACTGATACCTGAGTCACATATCCAATAATTCTGAGTTAATTGGTCTGGCAGTAAACTCAGGCTTTGACCATTTATGATTTGTTTGTTTTGTTTTTATTTTAAATTCTGTAGTTTACTTTAATGAGCGACATTGAGAACACGACTTACATCTATTCAGCAGAACCATTTATTGTATATTAAAATTTAGCCTAATTTGGTCACACTCAGTGTGTTTGTAAAACTCAAATATAGCATATATTGCTGGTTAGTTATTTCATCTTTATGTGAGTAGTCCTCTATGTGTGACATGATTAGTGTCATATGGGATTGGAGGTTGGCCCCCTAAGATGTCCTAGCCCTCAAAACCTGTGAACATGTTACTTTACATGACACAGAAACACTGAAGGTGTGATGCAGTTAAAATTCTTGAGGTGAGGCTGTTTTCCTGGATTTTCCAGGTGAGCTGAAGGTAAGTAGGAGAGAGGCAGTAGGATTCCAATCAGAGGAAAGATGTAGGGTCAGATGCAGCATCAGAGAGCAGAGCAGAGGCCACTGCTAGAAGTACTGCTGGCTTTGAAGATGGAGAAATGGGCCATAAACCATATATAGATGGCTTTTAGAAGGTGGAAAGGATAAGGAAATAAATCCCACACTTATGCTTGGGAAGTCATCACCATGATTTTTGGCCCTTTACCATCAAAGTTTAGACTTCTTGCCTCCAAAACCAAAAGAACATTTTTAAGTTTTTAAGTTATGAAGTCTACAGTAATGTGTTTTAGCAAAAACAGCAAGAAGTATACACCTGGGTAAGTACTAAAAGGCAAATTATCAAGGCTACCTCCATATCTACCACATCAGAAATTCTGTGGGTTGGGCCCAGCTTAAGTGATCTTTTGAGGTGATTCTGACACAATTGAGAACTGCTACTTTAGATGCTCATGGTATTTAATCACCGTTTTTCCTTATAACTTGTGGCATTAATGGTTTTAAAATGGGACAGTACATATGAATATTCAACTCATCTTGATTAAGAAAGTTTTATATTATGCAATATATATATATATATATATATATATATATATATATATATATATTTCCTATAAAAATGGCATTTAGGGGCTGTGGCTGTAGCTCAGTAGTAGAGCACTTGCCTAGCATGTGTGAGGCACTGGGTTTGATTCTCAGCATCATATAAAATAAATAAATAAATAAATAAATAAATAAAGGTATTGTGTCCATCTACAACTATTTTTTTTTTTCCTTAAAAGGGGGCATTTAAAATGAAGACAGTGGTACAAAGCAAGTTTTGAAAATTTAGTATGGTCACTGGGCTTGTAAAGAGAGATCTGATCTAGAGGTAGAAGTCACATACTTTAATTGAGCACACCCTTATTTGGAGAGCACACAATTGTCACTAGAGATGACTTTTGTCATGGGAGGATTTGAGGAAGAGGCAAAGTCAACCTGAAGATTCCAAAATCAATCTTTTTGTGAGTTCCTGTGCCATTCACACAAGAAGTTTACTTTGAACCTGATTAGAAAAGGTAGCAAGAGGCAAAGTCAGCCTGAAGATTCCAAAGTCAATCTTTTTGTGAGTTCCTGTGCCATTCACACAAGAAGTTTACTTTGAACCTGATTAGAAAAGGTAGCAAGGATTCACATACTTTAAAAATCCATATTATCAGAGTGGGGCGGGGGGTAGAAAAAATTACATTCAAACAAAATGTTTGCAATTTTGAAGCATCTTGACGGAATACCACCCAGTCAGTGAAAACCATATGCAATCTATATATGTAGAAATTTTCTGCTGGTCTGTTACCCATAATGAAAACTTCAGGCAACCCCACATCTGTTCCCTAAAGTCCCTCTAATTTCATTGTGTCTGTTTAAAGTACTGGCCAGTACCTGCAAGGTTTGAAGACTAGGCACTTTTCTCTGAGGAACAGCACAGACTACTAATCCATATTCTGGAAGTTTCTGTATCAAAACCCCAAACTTTCCACTTTGACATTGAATAGTGACTAGTTTAGCTACTGTAATACTACCAATCCTGCAGCCTTTGAAACTGTCTGTATATGAACTTTTCATTTGACCTAACTGGGTACTCTACATTTGTCATTTGAACCTAAGAACAATCTTCTAAAAATATTGAAGACACTTCTTCTTCTGTTATTTATAGTGTGATCTGTAATTTCTTCGTCAAACTACTTAACTGCATTTTATCACACTTTTTAAAATATGGTATGAGGATCTAAAGTTCAAGGAAGTATAACAATCAGTTGAAAAATACTCACCAGACAAGTAATCATACACTCTTGTGTCACCTGACATGCAGTGAATGAGCTGATGAATGAGTCAGGACTTAAATGGTAATTATCATTCATCATTATAATAGACTTATTAATTCATAAATTCTTGGTAAGCCAATTTTCTATAAAAAGGTTAATAATAAAAGTGGAAAAGAGAAAAAATAGCCCCAATGTGATAAAAAATGTAAAAGCTAAAATATCTTTACTGCCACATATCCCTTCTAATTATCCAGTAGTTTTATATTAAAATGTTTCTTAATACAAGACTATATTTTCTCAGTATTTTGAAGGAACAAAAAGTACAATTCCTTTTATTATTCATCCACTCACTCTCCTCCATATGAACAACGATAAATATAAGAACCAAACTGAGATATTATTTGAATGCTCTAAATTAATTTAATCCCAAATAAACTGAGAGAGTTTTAAACTGCAATTCTTTATTTTAGTAAATTCCAGAGTATCTCCTTTGAAATTGGTTCCTGAACTAAACCTGGGATTCTCATAATAGCAGTATACATGTTATCTACTATAGGTATATGGATAACAAGGACAAATTGTGATGAACATAAGCATGATTGAGTCTGTTTTATCTTGAACATATTCATTGGCCATGTTAAAATCAATTTCAATAACACCAGTAAAAGACCATTTTAATTGCACTTTGCATCTCTTAATAATGCTACAAAAGAAAATGCAGCAATGAGAAATAACTGCAGGGGGAAAAATGGACTCAGCTTTAACTGCTGCCAAAATATAACAACTGGTAAGATGTCAATAATTAGAACCTTTTAAAACTAATTTACTTCTTGAAACTATTTAAATCATCATTATAAGTTGTCACCATCGATTATATTTAGGGAAGTAAGACAAATCTATTGATATAACTTTTGCTCTCAACTTGGGACATGAATTTGAAAATGCCATGCTTAACAATTTTTGCCATATTTTTTGTTTTCTGGAAATGGGGAGAAATTAGTCAGTATAATAATTGGCTACGAATTGGGTCAACTGAACTAAATAACAATGAAATTAATTAATAAAAACCCTTCAGTTTAGTGAATTTCACAGTCAGACATGAGATTCCACTGACAAAATTTGCAGCCAAATTTTTGGGAAGCTTCTTGGTCATAAATCAAAATAGTACGTTCTCTATTAAGTTGGACACAGTGTTTGAAAAGTTAGATCACATTGTTTATTATAAAATGATAGGATGGAGATTACATAAGTACATATGTATAGATACTTATGAAATCCTTAGAGGATTTCAAATAACAGAATAGTTATGAATTTTAAATTTGTTATTATATGCTAATGTTAATACAGATAGGTCCAAGTCCTCAGACCGTAGGCTGGTTCTGTTAACCTTAGTGACTAGAGTTTTGCTTAAATAATAGCTATATAGTCAGGGCCAAATTGCCTGGAAAATGCTTGACAAGTATAGCTTCTAGGGTTTTACACTCTTTGGAAAAAAAAGAGAGAACATCTAGCAAAATTTGAGAGTAGCTGAAAACAGCAAAGAAGAAGCAAGCCTGACTGATAGCTTTGTGGATAGGTTGATAGGCTGATAGACTGAGATTTCTGTTGTCCATGTTGTAGAATAAGTGTCTTAGGGGAGCACACTCATATTCCAGCTAGAGGCTCATGTTCATGCTTCTAAAACTAAGTAATGGGACTGCAGAAGATTGTTGTGGGGGAATTTTCCTAGGTGATCAGAGTTCTAATGAGATATGGCAGAACCATGAAGCCTGACCCTACCAGAAGGTGAATCAGCCCAGGTGTATCTTTACAGACTGTTCTTCCTTCTCTATTAGCTGTCAAGACAGGCCACTCTAAGAAAAAGGTGCTTTAAGTGAGATAAAAAATCCAATGCCTATCCAAAATAAATACAATCACATTCATTAAAAATTAATCAATAAATCAAAGGCTACCCACTACTGCTTTATCACAAATGGCCTTCATACTAAACATAGTGAACACTGTGGCTGTTTCTTTAAAAGTAAAAGTGCATGACACCTGGCAGTGCCTGAGGTTCTCAAGGCCTCTTAGGTCATTTTCCCAAGGACTCATTTACCACCCTGAGCCAGATTTTAAATGTTATGTGGTTAAGGATAGAAAAATGATGGAGCCCTGAAAATTCGTGTTAATTTTTAAGACTCTGTAGGACTGAGCAGTGTTCTGTAATTAGAACACTATTTTAAAAGTATTGAAATACTAAATTCTTTTATTGGAATAAGCAGATACATGTTGATCAATAACTTTCATCTTGAGGGTAGTTCTGCTTCCATGAGCACCCTATAGGCCTTTGAAACCACCCTGACATAGGAATGTCATAGGTGGGAGGCAAAAAGTTTATTGTTTACATTAACATTAGAACTACTGACCTGTTTCTTCATCTCCACATATTTCTCATGCACTCTTTTACCAATCATAGACCCAAAATGTATGGACTTTCAAAATTGTCAAAATACACATTTTTCCCCCATGTAACCCCTACTTTTGATGGTCTTTTTCAATTTTTTTTTAAAGTGACACATGAATTATGATCTATTTGCTGTTCTGTCCTGGAAAGAGGTAGAGACTGGAGGTATTTTTTTTGTTGTTGTTTGTTTGTTTGTGGAGAATAACAGAAGTACTGCTCAAGAAAGGCAACTGCATTTGCACTGTAAGCAAAATTCCCAGGATTCTGCTTTCCATCCAGAGACTGAGGCAATTCATCATGACTGACATGATGACATGCAAGGAATCAAGATGGCATGACATGCTCACCTATAGAAACTGTTATATTTATCCCATCTGTAACTCATTCTTTGTTTGCCAATTTTTATAACACTCTCCCACACACCTCTGAAATACTGGCAGAAGATTCAGATGGGTTTATTTTTATGACCTCGTGGTTTCACTCTATTTAATATTTTGGGGGAAATACCAAATCTCATGCTGACTTCTTTCATTAAATATATTTTTTTAAAAATATACATGCTCTGAAAACTGAGAACTCTATATTTATCTAGCTAGTCAATTTAGTGTATAAGTTACCTATCTCCTAGCACTTAACAGCCAGACACCCCATCAGGCTCCTTGGAAAAAAAAAGCTCATGCATATTGTGGTAACAATGAAACACTGTTTGGGGATAGAGTGCCTCTCATCTGTCAGCACAGAACATGAAATCCAAAACTAAGATGTTGGGGCGTTCATCCTACAAGCTTTCTCACTCTAGGTCACTGCTCTTAGCACTGAATTTTAGGATGCACATGAATGAGTAAAATCGGAATGCCCACTCTTCATCCTGAAGTTGGACCACCTAGGATAATTCAAACTGATAAGATTCCTTCTACTGCCAAAGGAAGTACAGAGTTGTAGTACAGAGTAGGCCTTGATACAGATAGGAATGCACAAATATTTCTCAGCCTTTTTTGGTTACAACAATCTTCCTTTGGTCTTAATTTGTTAGCACATATTATGGAATACTATAGTATTTATTTGGAACCTAGATCACTACCTTTATGCATACCCATATTTTATATATACTTTTTTGTTTTGCAAATAACACTTAAACATTTCCACATGAGGGTCCATTCCTTTTATCTCTGTATGCATTCACAACATATAAGCTTTCTTCTCCATTGGACATGCAAACATACACATACTCAAGTTTACTCAAGCACAACATACTCAGAAAAGCAATTTTTGGTATGTTAAAACTTGTCACTAGAATACTGTATGTATAGTAAAAATGCATATAATGTGTGGATTTTAACAACATACAATTTAAACATTTAAAATCTTGCATTGAAAACTCCAGGTTAAAACATCAGCTCCATGCAGGCAAGAATTTTTTCTCTGTGCTGACTGCCATAGCCCCAATGCCTGGCAAACAGTAGGCAAATATTAAGTAGTTGCTGACTAAATTAGAAAAATGCTATTAAGCCTGAAATGCCATTGACTAAGGAAAGACAAGCTGTAATTGAAAAGTGCTCCCCATGATTTGTGATTTATAGTTCTTAAAGAGTAAATAATATTGAACTAAAGGGAGTGTAAATTTTTGTCAAGATTTCGGATAGCCTTTGAGTCTTGGCAAGTTTTAAACAGGTACTTGGCTTTAAGTTGAGAGATAGCAACAAACTTAGGCTTTCTGTTTGTATGGAGATGGTGTTCCTTCAGTTGGCTCACACAGATATACAGCTATACCATGTGTACCGAAATTGAAATACTTCCATATTAGCTGGCAAGAAACCACTGTGTTCTTCAAGAACTCCCCCCAACCCTTAACCCTGGGGATTCCATTTTCCTCAAGAATTCCCTGACCTTTCCACAATTCTATAAAGCCAACCCAGCTAAGTGCCTGAGCAAAGAGTCTCTTGCCTGTGTGAGCAGAGATAATTTTGATTGGTCAGTGCCTCTGCTTATACTGGTTGTTCAATATTTTGAATTCAGTCACTGTCTTCCTGTTAAAGTTCTGACAGGAAGCCAGTCCTTTTCCTCCCCAAAGGTTTCATGAGAGGTGATGTTTATCCCTCCCACCATGCTGAAGTCATTCAGGGGCTTATAGTCAATGAAGGAATAAAGTAACACATAAAAGGGGGAAATAAGATGGGTGGCAGTAGAGAATGCCATACAGCTTTAGAATAGAAGTTGGAGAGCAGAGGGAAGAGATTAATCCCTTGTCTCAGCTGCATAGGTTAGGAGTAAGTTCAGGGGAGAACAGAAAGCTTGTCTGCACAACAATGAGAAGTAACCAGAAAAGGAAGGGCAAGGACTGGCAAAGTGAACCCAGCTGCAGTGGCTTGCTTTCATGGAGGAAAATGCAGGCATCTAAGCCTGTATTTGGGCACCTGTGCATGTATGTACTTATGCAGATGTCAGTCAAAAACATTTATGGCATGCACCAATCAGAGCAGATATCCAGGAAGTGAGAAACAACTGAATTAAAGCAAAAAGCAGCATATTCGACCTGGTGGGTGAAGATAGTAGTTTCATCTGGAATGATTGCATTATCAGGAGAACAGAAAAAGATGCAAGGAAAAGGTCATCCTTGCTTATGTTCCATGACCTATCAAGCCAGGCAGAATTAGTTGAGTATCTTCTGAATTTTAGCTTTTAAAATCAGTATTGAGACAATAATTTGAGATTACTCCTCTTCTTTTATTTTTTAGTATTTTAAAATTTTTTATCTGTTTTAATTATTTATACATGATAGTAGAATGCATTTATGCACTTTGATATATCACACATAGATGGAATATAATTTCTCATTTTTCTGAGTGTACATGTTGCAAGATCATGTTGGTCACCCACTCACATATATACATACAGTAATAATGTCTGTTTCATTCTACTATCTTTCCTATCCCCACCTCACCCCCACTTCCCGCCCATCACTTTCCTCTACCTAATCTATGGTAACGCTTTTCTTCCCTAGTGGCCTCTGCCTTATTGTGAATTAGCATCTGCATATTAGAGAAAACATTTGGCCTTTGGTTTTGTGGGATTGTCTTATTTCGCTTAGCAAAGATATTCTCCAACTCCAACCATTAATTGGCAAATGCCACAGGTTTACTCTTCTTGAAAGCTGAGTAATATTCCATTGAGTATATATACCACATTTTCTTTATTTATTCATCTATTGAGGGACACCTAGGTTGATTCTATAGTCTAGCTATTATGAATTGGGCTGCTATACACATTGATGTGACTGTGTCACTATAGTATGAACTCATTCTATGAGGCTAATATCATCCTGATACCAAAACCAGACAAAGGCACATCAAGGAAAGAAAGCTTCAGATCAATATCCCTGATGAACATAGATGCAAAAATTCTCAATAAAATTCTGGCAAATCACATACAAAAACATTCTCAATAAAATTCTGGCAAATCACATACAAAAGCATATTAAAAATATTGTGCACCACAATCAAGTGGGATTCATCCCAGGAATGCTGGGTTGGTTCAACATATGGAAATCAATAAACATAATACATCATATTAATAGACTTAAAAACAAGAATTGTATGATCATCTCAATAGATGCAGAAAAAGCATATGACAAAAATACAGCACATTTTCATGTTCAGAACGCTAGAAAAACTAGGGATAGTAGGAACATACCTCAACATTGTAAAAGCTATATATGCTAAACCCAAGGCCAGCATCATTCTAAATGGAGAAAAATTGAAAGCATTCCTGATAAAAACTGGAACAAGACAAGGATGTCCTCTTTTACCACTTCTATTCAACATCATGTTTGAAACTCTAGCCAGAGCAATTTAATAAAAAAAAAAATTAAAGGGATACATATAGGTAAAGAAGAACTCAAACTATCACTATTTGCTGATGATATGATTCTATATCTAGAAGATCCCCAAAAAAGTCCACCAGAAAGCTTCTAGAACTAATAAATGAATTCAGCACACTAGCAGGATATAAATCAACATCCATAAATCAAACACATTCCTGTACATAGGCAATGAATACACTGAAAGGGAAATTATGAAAACTACTCCATTCATAGTAGCCTCAAAAAAAAAAAAAACCTTAGAAAACAATCTAACAAAAGAGCTGAAAGACCTCTGCAATGAAAACTACAGAACACTAAAGAAAAAAAAAATTGAAGAAAACCTCACTCCCTTTCTTAAAAATGATTTTTCCTTTGATTTTCTTCTTTATAATCTCTGAATTTCTGACTCCACAAACCTAGTCCTCTATATTTTTAGGTACACCTATTAGAGGTTTTGTTCATTCTTGCTGGTGCCTAAGTCTTGGCTCTCTATTACATAGAACATACTCTAGTTGTCTCCAGTATCCTCTACTGCCCCAGCTCTCCCTCCACCTACCCCTAGCATCACTCTTGGCCCTGAAACTCTGGTATATTTCGCTTTAGTCTCCACTGTAATGAACACAGTCTTCCTCCTACCCACAAAGTCAGCAATCAGCTGAGCACTTGTGGCCATCTCACTGGGTAAAGGCACAGGAATGTTTATAGGAGCCAATCAAGCTGAACAAGAGGACCAAGTGTCAGTCCCAGTTTAGAACCAAAGCTTAAGACAGTAAAGCAGAAACCTCAACTTAAACCCTGGACCAACTCTAAAATTTTGTAAGCAGCACTGTTTCTCAAAGAGATCATTTTTAGACACACTGACTGGTAATGCTTTGTGTCCTAGTTGACTTGCTTCCTAGATCGACAGGACCTAAAACTGGTGAATATTAGTGATCCTATTTGTCAGTAATGCAGAGTTACCTCACTCCTCAGATGAGGAGATCCCCCGAATGTCACATACACACACACACACACACAGTGTATGAAGGAGAAAATACTGCACAATACCTAGACAGTGAAAATGACATATATAGAGTAAGAAGAACAGAACCCTGAGAATAGACAATGATCAATAGGCATAACGTAGAAGAAAGAAGTAAACATACCAGTATGAGGTATTGGCTTAGACATTTCTATCAACAAGACAATTATTAGAAACCCCCTAAACGGGGGATATTTACCAACACTGAACTCATACCCCTAGGGTATAAAATTAATTTATAATTCATATATACCTTAATTTAGCTAATGTTTTATAAATTTATCCATTTAGTGATCAAATTAGTCTTACAAAACTTTTTTTTAGATTTAAAGCCCAATTAATGCTTCCCAGCTAGGTGTTAGGAGAAGCTTCCAATCATTAGGTCAATAGATTAGTGTTCCAAAATATCCACCTTATTCTTACTTCTTGTAGAATAAAAGTGATGGAGTCAAGGAGAAGAGGACTATATGACTGACATTCTAGAAAATTTTCATAACAAAAACGTGAGGGGGTTAAGTCTTAGAAGTATAATATAATTAAAATAAAATTTAAACTGTCCCAATTTTACACAGAAAAGAGTATGTTTTTATGAATCTACTCATTTTTCCCTTATTTTGTATAGTAAGAAATGTTTTCAGGAGTAATACTATTCATTTGTGAAATAAATGTGGATTCAATTAATAAACTATACTCATAGTCTGTCAAATTTCTGTTTTTAAACAATTGGGTTCACTGAGCAAGCTAATTTAGTGGCTTACTAAAAAGAAAAAAAGAATGGATATTCTCTCCAAGCAAAGATACATGTGGATAGAATTTAAGCAAGTAAGCTTTTTCTCTGTGGAATACAAAAATATAACAGTACATATTTTAAACACAACACACAATGGAAGAAATCAAACTAAATGTGTGTGTTTAACCTCTTCAACTTTTTGAATATTGAATGTGGTAAGATTGGGTATGACAGTCAAGTAGCTAAGTTCGAAGTTTTCTCTTTGAATATGTTATTTTTACCCCTCTCCCTTCAGAGTTTAAGTGGAAACAGATGGCTTCTTCAGTGTCATCTACTTATTTTTCTTCAAAAATATCTTTCAGGTTCTCAGAGATAAATAAAATGATCTATTATAATAATACCCAATAATGAAACAATAAGGATGGGGAAATTAGATTGATAATCAATGTTCCATTTTATTTGCTTCTCATTCTTGTTTCATATTGATAATCCTTTGCTATAAAACTATACACTCAAAGAAATAAGGGCAAAGAAGGAAGGTAAATTATTGTATATTCTATATGTATTTAATATATTTTTGTGTAACTGAAGAGTTATCAAGTTTCTTTTTAAAGAAAAGTCTGATAAGTGATAACATATTTATCATCTTTCATTTATGACAAATAACCAAGATGTATTAAATTTTATTCTTAATTCCCTTGATTCTCAAGAACAAGTTCATGAGCATTAATGTTTTATAGGAATTTTTACAAACTTATTATTTCACATTTATCTATACTGGATAAGAAGGGAAGAATAGACATATAATAATTTCTACATTACTTTGAATTATCATCTGGCATCTCAACTTGATTATGATGTCATTGGTTTCCAAAAATTATTTTACACAATATTATAAAGTAGTGTGATTTGCTCTTTTTTTTCATCCCCTGTCCATGGTTTGGCATTTTCTACCTTTCTTCAGACTCCACTCTTAGTAAGCTGTTTCATCCTAAGTCAATTAAACATCTGGCATTTAACAGATTTTCTCATTAAGATATAACTGCATTTGTAACTTGTTTTATGAAAACAAAGAAAAAATTATAGGACAAATTACACAATGAAAATCTAAGCACTATACATCATGGAAAGTAAATATTTTTTGGTAATCAGATCTCCTAAACACTATGGTGAAAAGTACACTGCTTTTCTTCATCCTTAAGTCATTTCTTAAACTTGTATGTATGTGTGGGTATTAGGTATTCATACGTGTGTGAGGGATTTCTTATATCTTCCATAATTTTGAGTATTGCATAGACAAAAATATCGTAACCAGAAAATAGTGTACATTCATACCACATACACATATATATTTATAGTAGCTTGCATTGCACTCTCCTGGGATGCTTTAAAAAAATGCCAATCTGATTTATTTCTAAAAGCAGGAAATGACAGCTGTAATTTGTGAGGATTGACAATCAAGACAAATGCAATGGCATTTGAACCAATGTGTAATCAGAATAGTTGACAACTGGTTTTCAAGACCTAAATTTCCTATGGGACTTGAGAGTTTGGCAAACAATTGTTAACGAAGCATGCCCCTATGAAAGTAAATTTAAGATCATTGAAATTTTTGAGATGCCAATACTTACTAGAATATTTTTGCTGAGCTGTACAATTTTCATTAAAAAAACTTCAAAAGAATATCAAAGTTGTAAGTATATCCTTAATTTTTTTTGCCACTAGAAATATCAATTACTAAATACCAAACATCTTTCTCGAGCAACTGGAGACATTAAATCAATATGTAAAATGCCAACAAGATACTGTGAAATACAATCTCTGTGCTGTCAAAGAGCATTCTCCAGAATGTTCACACTGGCAAATGTTACAGTCTACCAACTATGCCACCATTCTGGCAAGCAGTGTTACCATCTACAAAAATTCAGAAAGTGCTTGTTTGGAAGTTTACCAGCTATGAAAAGGAAGATATAATACCAGAAAAATTCAGAGATTCTGAGGCATTGCCTCAAATTTTTCCATCCATTACCCAGGGGACATATCATCAAGTAGGTAGTGTTGGAGATGGGTGGACAAAGAGAGCAAACAAGAGGAAATAAATAATAAAGTTCAGACCTTTAAAAAAAATCCCAATCAGCCATTTTCTGTAGTGAAATCTTACTTCAACTGCCTTTAAAATCCCCTCCTTTTTTGCTGATGTCCTTCTAACTTCCTAGATCCCTAAAGCTGAGTTTGCCCAATATTTTCTAGCCCCTGTTTTTGCATTAAAATTAGGTTTGCTTTTGTCCTACATCCTATCAACTGATATTCTTTGGTATATAGTTCTTTTATTAGTCTAAAGATTTTATTAAAAAATTCTCCCATGCACTAATTGATGCATTATCTTCTGGGGATGTGAGAATAAAGGAGAAACACCTCTCATCAAGGAGTTGCCTGTGTAGATGTGAATATTTCTACTAATGGTCTAAAAAGATTTGATATTCAGAGAGGTCCAGTTTTTCATTTTAATAAAGTACTTCTATGGAGAATTTATAACCTTAAAAATATCTTTAACAGAAAATATTTTGGATATATCATGAGAAGATTGGGAAATGATTTAGGAGTAGTTAGTAAGATGAGAAAGTCAGGTTTTTAAGCAACAGTCATAAAATATATTATTTAATTCAATATTATTTGCTTGGAAATGCAGCCCCTTTACTAAGAAACTCTAATACTAATAAGTAAATAATATGATTATTGTACAATATTAACATGTAGTTATCTCTGAAAGTCCTGCAATGATAAAGTTACCCATGAAAGTTGAGAATTGAATCTCAGCTGTGGAGTGAGGTCATTTCCATTATGGGTTTCCTCAGTAAAGAGACAGCAAAAGAGAGAGAGAGATGCTCCTCAAACAGAGTTGCTTTGACCTTCGAGGGGACATTCACTATGTGTGAAGACATTCTTGGTCATCACAACTGGGGGAAATGTTACTTGCATCTGGTGCACAGATATCAGGATACTGCTAAACCTTCCATAATGTGCAAAATCGCTTCCTACAAAGAAGAGCCATCCAGCTCCAATACCTAGGTGGAGAAACCCAGATATCATGGGTTTTCACAAATGTAGTGTTTCTCTTTTCTATCTTAACATACTTATGGAAATGAGCTATGGAAGCTCACCATGACAGTATTTAAAAAGGGTTTATTACTCTCATTTGGTTATTATATATTGTATACATATATTGAATTATCATAATGTATCCCATAAATATGTACAGGTATTATCTCAATTTATAAAATGTATTTTTACAACAGTGTTAGTGAGCTTTCTATCATGGTGACTAAATACCTAAGACAAATAACTTAAAGGAGGAAATGTTTATTTTCATGGTTTTAGAGGTGTCAGTTCATGGATGCTTGGAAATGTTGCTTTGGGACTGTGGCAGCTCTGTACATTATAGTTGAAAAAGCTCATAACAGAGGAAGTCTGTTCACGTCTCAGCAACCAAGAAGGAGAGAGAGAGAGAGAGAGAGAGAGAGAGAGAGAGAGAGAGAGAGAGAGAGAGAGAGAGAGAGAGGGAGACGGACAGGTCAGGGGTCCCAATATATCCTCTGAGGGAATGCTGCTGAATGCTCAGCCTTTTCCCACTAGGCGCCACCTGTTGGTTTTACCACAGGCTGGGGAAAAGCCTTTAACACATGAGCCTATGGGGAACATTCCAGATCCAAACTATGGAAACAACCTTACTTAAAAACATACAGTACATTTCTCAGACTTGGGTGAGCATTAAGACACCTGAGAGATATCTTTAATAATTTCTGAGTTTACTTCTAGGAATTCTTATTTAGTAGGTCTAGAATTAGAGTCAGAAATTTTAATTTTTTAGGTAATTTTGATGTGAATGTTTGAAGGATCACCCTATGTAAGATGCTGTTCTCTTAGATAAGTCTCATAAGTGACATCTTTTCAAGTCACCATAGTCACATCCCTGCATATTCCTTCTAATATGTATATGGTCTCCCCCACCCCTCATGTTCTATGTTCCAGCAATTGTGACCCATTTGAAGTTTACTGAAACAGCACTTTTCCTGGATCACCACCTGTCACATTCCATCTCTTCTTTCTTGATCTTCTTTTCATCTTTTTTTTCACACTGGTAACTATAGGGTGCCAGTATATGTTCAATGGATGTCCAAAAGCAAACAAAGTGTCCTCAATTTGTAATATTTCCTAATTTTGGTGCTGTACATACTCCACCGAGGCCAATTTCAGGCTACCAATGAACTTTCTGAACAAGGAGTCGAGAAGACATATGCCTGATCAGTACTTTTTTTTCCTGTTTATGTTTTATTAAGAGTTATGAGAAGTTTTGATGTTAATACAATGTGGAATGATTACATCAGCTGATTGACATATATATCTCCTTGCATACTTACTTTTGTGGTGAGGCATTTGAAATTTAGCTATTTTGAAATATGCATCATATTACTACTGGCTATTCTTCAAATCTTAAAATTGTTTTGTTCTACTCAAAAGCACCTACTTCACCTGACTTCCAATATTAAAATAATCTATTTTTTCTTTTTTTTAATGTTTTCTATTTATAATTTTTAGTCATATAACAGTGGAGTATATGCTGACATATTTATACAAACATGGAGTATATCTTTTTCTAATTCGGATCCCAGTCTTGTATGATCAGCTCTTGATAACTGGTGAGTACCGTCTCTCTAGCACACTATTGCAAGTAACCATAATCCTCTATTTTTCTGCTAAGCCTTCCCCAGTAATGGAAGACCGTCTGTTGCACAGTTACTATCACAAATATCACATCCTCTCATCTGTACTTCTTAATACGCACATTACTTAACAGGACTGTAAAATCTTTGATATGAATATCTGTGGTCAAAAATATATTCAGTTATATTAAACTTAAGTGTTTTTATATATCTTATGATTTTTGTTTCGTTTTGATACTTCAAATTCTTTAGAAGCGTCTTTACGTTTTTAAATATTTTCTAAGTTTCAACTTCTGTCATATTAAAATATATCAAGTCAAAGGGCTTTTGTTCATGAAAAAGCAAAATAATACCAGAGGAAAGTGCACCTTCCGTGAGCCAGGTTAACCACTAATAAGAGTGAGACACACAGCCTTGGAAAACTAACTTGGGGCATTTTTTTCAGTAATAGGGGAATCTCTTCCAAAGAATTTCAGTTTTGGGTTATTTCAATCCAAGGAAACTGTTTTTACTTACAGTTTTACTTAAAGTTCTTTATAGTCATCTTTGCTGATTTGAACTACTTCTACTTTTGTGTTATTAGGGACTTCTTAATGGGGTCCAATATTTCTCAGAAAGGATTCCCTTACAGATTCATTCCTAAGTAAATCTGTTTCTGAATTAGAACATATTTCTGAAAGCCGAATTATTTAATAATTGTTCTGGTACTCAGAAAAGATAGAGACTTTTTTAAAATATTTTTTTAGTTATATATGGACACAATATCTTTTTTTGTTTATTTTTATGTGGTGCTGAGGATCGAACCCAGTGCCTCACATGTGCGAAGCAAGTGCTCTGCCACTGAGCCACAACCCTAGTCCCAAGATAGAGACTTTTTATGCTACCACAAGAAGGGGTGCACCTTAAACCTTGGAAGATTGTTTCATTTCATCAAGAATGATAACATATTTTTATTTCCCAGCCTTAAATAAAACACTACAACTACATATTATTCTAGTCATTGGCTGCCTCTAATCATAGGTATTGCCCATACATATTAGATAGAATATATGTTTTACTCAAAGACCAGTTATAAATAGTCTAACACCTGCTGATATTTTCTTGCTCATCTCTCTGCCTCTTCATCAGCTGTGTGTATGCATGTATATGTCGTCACACATTCACACAGATCCAACAGATCATAATGCCCCATAAGCAGAGGAAATGGTTTTCCTGTAAGGGCATAAGTATAAGGTTAAATTAAATAAATCCTGGTGTGTTATAGTATAGAATGTTCTTTCAATAATTTATGGAATTCCAAGTTGAAACCCGAAGTGTAATGTCTCTTCTGGGAGGCAATGGCGATTATAAACAAAAGATATAGGAAATTTTTTTTTTAATCTACACTTAGAAAATGCATGTATTTGGTCCCATCCTGCTTTTGCTTATTTTTCTTTCAGCAATTTATGGAAAGATGCAAGAATTTAAGTAGACCTTCTAGATGTGATTCAGCAGGAGTAGAAAAAAAAAATCTTTTACTTATTGCCGAGCCAACTTAAACTCTATTTCCAACTCAAAAGAAAACCCAAATAATATATAACTTTTCTGGCTTAACTTACTCATTTAAAACATGAGTTTAAATTGGCAGCGATAACAATTATATAAAGCTGTTAAGGCAGAAATCTTAGAATGATATTTAAACTTAGATTATCAAATACTTGATAAGACTGAAAATCATTAGAAAAGATTTTCATTTTTATGATTTGTCATTTGGGTGTCATTTACTTATTTGTTATTGAAAAAAGATTTGCTTTTAGGCTCATATCTCAAAGAAAACTTGAAACAATTTTGAAAACCTAATATTATATTAGGCAAGGATCCCAAAAGTTGATAGGACACAACTGCACAGTAGAACTTGGTGATGTAAATGGAACATGTTTCTAAAGAAATGAATTTTATAACTTTCTCAAAGCTTTATTTCCTTTGAATGATGAGACTTTTTGCCTAGAAGTGAAATAATTGCATATGGTACCATGCCACAACACTCTCTTAAAAATATATTGCATCAGGGTCATGATGTTGTAATTTA
This sequence comes from Marmota monax, assembly GCF_021218885.2. Lineage (NCBI taxonomy): Eukaryota > Metazoa > Chordata > Mammalia > Rodentia > Sciuridae > Marmota > Marmota monax. The sequence continues at coordinate 4,932,909 of NW_026694617.1, read as the reverse complement.
GAGTTTTAAAGGTAAGAGAGTGAGCTTTTAAATTTAATATCACAGAGACTTTGGATCTTTTCCACCCCAAACTTGGCGTGCAATTTGTCTCCACAGATGATTTTAATGGTTTAAATTAGTTATGGCTTTTCAAAATGTGAAGTAGCCAATAATTTGGCTTTGACCAGATTTTAAACAATTGGTTTTAACCAGTCCTAGTTATTTTAAAAATCAGGTTTCAGAGTAAAAGGAGCAAGTGAGGCTAGTTAATATTTCTCATTGCTCAGAGACTTATATATTTAAAAATAAAATTACAGAGGGTTTAATTGGAGGGGAACTCCTTATGCCTGTGAATATTTCCCCAGCATATCAATGTGTGTTAGTAAAACATAGAAATTGGGAGTGATAGTTTTAATAGATGAACCCCTTCTATCCTTTTTTTTACGTATTGGAAACATCCTCTTTTCTATATTTCTATGGCATACCTAAGTTTCATAGTTTTATGACATAATTTTGCAGTCAGTTATCCTTTGCAGAAAATGAGGGGGGCATGGAGAGCTTAAATGATGGCATACATCTCCCAAATTCATCCCATGGCAAAGTTTAGAGCCTTTAGAATTGCTTCAATCTAGACTCTGCAAAAGCCTTTGGTGGCAGGTTTGCCAGTTTCCATTAAGCTTACACAGTATTGGTCTTATTTGAGAGTTTTCAGATCGCTATTAAGTAACTCTGCACACAGAGGGATCAAATGGCCATCCCATATGGCCTCAGCCAACAAGTGCACTCTAGGCTGTTCATGGATAGCTTGACAGGAGGCTGTATATGGGGGACACAAAATCCTAAGTGCCTTCTTGAGGTTAACTGTATGGTTTTTACTTGTGTCCTTTTGTGGGCAATAATGCTGACTGTGATCTTCTATTTTTTCCTCTTTATTGATAAAATCATCCAAGCTAACATTAGTAGCAACATAGGCAAGTGATGGCTTTGGAAGAGCAGAATTAATAAAACCCCACTTTTTCCAAGTATACTTTTTTTTCTTGTCTGAATGTTATCACCTTCAAAAAAATGTAACAAGAATAAAGGAAAATTATTTTTCTGGGATTAAACATAAGTATAATGAGTTTGAAGAAGTGGATTACAACCAATTCAAGGCCTCCCAAATTTTCCAGATTTCTCCCCTATAAAATGGCCTGACCTTATAACAAGATTCTATCTATCTACAAAGTTTTAAGGTTAGTAAACATTAGAATTGAATTAAGTGAGTATTATATTTTCTGTTGCAATTTTGTGAGAAATTGAAAATAGTCAACTGCAAGCTGAATTATTTGCTACCATTGTGATCTAAACTGCATACAACTTCTAACCTCAGTTTTTGGATCTGTCAAATGGGGGGGTGTTGATCACTTATTTTCTAAATTCCCTTTCTGCTGCAAAAATAATGACACTATGACAGTACTTTAAAGGCTATGATCAGGACAGGATAAAAAAATGAAAGAAGAAAAAGACCCATTAGCCTATGATTAGAGACACTTAAATCAAGAGATTCTTTGGCAACTAAGTTTAATAATGGAAGTAGAAATGAGAATAAAAGAAAGAAATGTGATCTTGGTGTCACATGCAATAACTCGAAGCCATCCTGGTTTCCACCGTCACCCCAAAACCACGTAAATATGATAGTTGAAAAGCAGTGGCCTCATTTAGCAACTTGCAGAATTTAAGGCTGTTATAGTTTGGATATAAGTCCATCTGGCAGCATAAGATTTTCCAGAAGGGAAATGGCTAGATTATGAGAGCTGTAATGTAAGCAGTGAATTAACCATTTGCTGGATTAGTAATTAGAATGGATTATAGGGTGGGAATTTTGAGCAAATGGGGCATGACTGAGGAATTTAGTCACTAGGGATGTGCACATTGAGATTATATCTTGTTCCTGACTCCTCTCTTTCTCTGTTTCCTGGCTGCCATGAGATGAACCAATGTTCCCTTTACACCCTTCTGCCCTGTTGTTCTACCTTGTTTAGCACTAAGAATAATGGACTAAATTGACAGTGTTCTGAACCTCTGAAACTGTGAGCCAAAAATCACTTTCCCTCCACTAAGTTGTTCTTTTTGGGTATTTTGGTCACGCTGACCAAAAGCAGATCAGCACAGAAGCATTTCAATTAACAAGTAAAATCTATAGGGAAGGAACCTGGGTTAAAAGCTTAGAGTCTTCCTATGTTTCCATCTTCTTCCATGCAGTCTCAGAGGTGTCAAATCAATTCAAGGAGATGGAAATTGAAGGTGGTTATGTCTACACAGTCTGAGAGATGGGACACAGTGAAGAGGAGGCTGGATGAAATAAGATTGAGAAAGGTGATCTGGTTGGATATATGATGTGCACAGTGCTCTGGATTAGCAGATTTTGTTGATTTATTTAAAATTAAATAAGAAAAAATATTTTTTCTTATTCATTTATTAATGTATTCATTCAAATAATAATTATATGTGAACCATATATCAGACACCGAGTGCACTCAGATACCATGATGAATAAGACCCAGTCCCCACCTCTCAGACATATGCTGCAGAGTTGAATAATACTGGATTACATCTCTTTTGTTACAATGGCAGGTGTCAGCAGCCTATGACATAATTATGATCTGATAGAGAAACTTAGTATTATATAATCAAGCAACGCCTTTCACTGCCTATCCACTTCATGGTGATCTGCTACTATGAAAAATTATACTCACAAATGCTCCTTACTAGAATTTTTAAAAGATGAAAATGCCTATACACTAAAAATTAATCCCAATTCATTCTTGATATTATTTTACATAGAATTAGGATATGAAGATATTAGGTACAAGAATGAAAAATGAGGGTACCTGCACACAACTAACTGTGTGTTCTATTTTTCAGGCTTAACTGCTTAGCTGGAACATTTGTACATTAGCTAAATAATATCTCAAGGGGAGCTGGAGATAGAACCTTGATGTCTCCTGATTGTACATGTGTGAGTTTGTGCTCTCAAAGGATGGTCCTTAAAAAACTCCCTGCTGGAAGCTATTGTGCATATTGTAAAAGGACTGTTGCTAAGTGCCAATTGAGCTAGTACTGTATACTTGCCATTTAAAAAGAAGATTTCATACCACTTGATTATGTTAAATAGAAATGTTTGAAATTTATACAGAATTACATCAAAATGGCACAGTAGTTATATGTCTAAAGAGCTGCAACTACTCTCTCCCATAACTAATGTCAATCCTTCTGGTAGATGGTTTAATGTGAGACTGTCACCGATATATTACATGAGAAATATAGAAAGCTTTGGAATGGTGAGACCATAAATACATATTATAATAGAATCTAAATCAAAGTTAGCATTGAAATACACCTACCTATATATATGCACATATATATGTGTATATATATACACACATACACATACACACACAGGGAGTCTCAACAGAAATGGAACTCTTGGTTGAATTTAGAAGTACATATCATCAAGTCCCAATCAATCAAATAAGTTTTATTTTAGAATCAATGCACTGTGTTTGGTGCTGTATAGGGTTCTTATAAGATAACAATATATATTCCTTTTAATAAATTCTTCTGAAAATGTTATCTCTTCAGAGACTCCCAATTTTCCCTCCAAAATAGGATAGCATGATCATTCTTGCAAGGTTTTAGTGGGTCTTCTCCATAAACCAATTACGTTTTCAGTGAATTAATATGTGTTCTATGCCTCTAAGATGTACAGTCATAAATGCAATAATAAGTTGACTTAATTCATAAAAATAAAAACCAGGGAGTAAGTAGACTAAAGTCCATGACTCTGTGTCCTCTTTTCACTTAAGGTCTCATTTAAAAAACACAAAAGAAATCACTTTAAAGAGTGATACTATGCTCTGTGTAGAACATTTTTAAAGGAGGCAACTGTTGGGCAGAAATTTCGGAGAAATCTTGGAAGATGGAATGTGAAGAGGGAAAAAGAAAGGAAGGAAAGGCACCAGTCATAACCCGGGATGGGTGTGGCCTCCCAGGAGCCCAGGAGAAAGGCTACACTTAGAGTCAACTGAGTTTTGTGACATGTGAATTTTGCCTCAGTTAACTGTACTTTTTTTACCCAGAGAAATTATGAAGAACCTTAATAGGTAATGAGGCAGATATCAGGACACAGGTCCAGCATGATCCCTAGAACCCCTCCCCCTTTCATAGGTTAATTACTGATACTTCAAAGCATTCTTTTAAAAACAAAAATGTAAACTCAGAAGGACTTTTTTCTTTGTTTGTTTAAGTGCACATTCAGGGGGAAAAGAACAAGATGAACAGTTTCACTTAGATCCTTACAACCACCATGATGAACTGAGTGGAGAGAAGAAGTATATCTGCCTGAGAAGCAAAAATCTGTCCAAGCAAAGTCTACTCAACTGGCCTGGTTCGTCCAATAGCACAGAAGCCAACATCACTCCTCCGGGAGATCCCCCAACTCCCCTTCAAAGGAAGAGCTCTAATTTTAGAGAGCTGACTGTTCTTTAGGGGGATGAATGTTCATTAAATATTCCATTCAACTTGGTACTTTATATATAGTTATGAATATAGTTATAAACCTAACTGTAAATAAGTAAGATACAAAAAACCCCAGAGGTTTGAAATGAAAGGATCAGTAGGAACAAATAGAGGTGATTCTGGAAAACTGTATCCTGAGATTGGAGAAAGAGTCTCTTAAGCTGCTGTAACAAAAGTACCAGCCAGAGAATTAAATAAGTTCCTAGGAGGATAAAATACAATTGTAAAATTAAAACAAAATGATAATTGAAAAACTGGATAACAACTTTAATAAAAATAGCTCCAAATAAGTGACTTGAGTAAGAAGCTTATAGAAGTGTCTCAGAAATTAGAGCAGAAAACAAATTAAAAATATGCAATAAATGTTAGAAGACATAGGGATTTGGTAGATGAAATACAAAATTCATTACATGAGGTTTTAGACATAAATGACAGAGGCAATGATTAGGTATACAACAAACAATGGAAAAGAATTATCCTCACACTTCACAACTACCAGAATGAAGAGAAAATTAATAACATTCAGCATTGGCAGTATTATGGAAAGTAGGGAATACTGCAAAATATTATAGAGAATATAATCTGTGCACTTCTTTAAGAGAAATTAATTAACCTTATAATCTATCATTCTTAAAGAATTTATCCAGTGGATGGTTTGCCCAAGTACAAACATAAAATCCAGAATTCACTTTAGCATGACTTTAATAACTAAAGCTTGAAACTATACATATGTCTATTTTCAGTGTGATTTGTCTGTGTAGTCATTGAAAAAAGTATGTTGATATTAATAAATACTCAGATATACACAAGTTAAATTTCAATCAGAAAGTTAAGAAAAAATTATGTGTTAAACATGAACATAGATGTATAGTTTTAAATCCTCTTTTGTTCATAAATATTTCTTAGAAAAAAATATAGAATTCAAATTTTAATTTTGCCTCTCATTAGATAAGTTCCTAAATCAGAGCATTCTCAAAGATTGAGGAAAATAATTAGTTTTAAAACAAAAGTAACCATAAAAGCCTTATTTCATTTGATAAAAATTAAACATACTAATTCTATGTATAAATCATCTTTAATAATAGTGAATTAAAGAAATAAAATGGATCAAAATAGTAAATTTATACATTCTCTTCTAGAATAGAGTATGTATTTCTTTTCTTCATAATACTTTCTCAATTACATAGCAAATATGTAAAATATTTCTGTGTACTTTCTGATTTTATGTTCCAATCAAGGAAGACTTATTTAATAGAAGAATAGATGTTTTCAAACTTATTTAAGGAAAAATTTAAATGGATAGATAATAAAATCTCATATTCATAACAGACACAAAATTATTCATTTATGGATTACCCAAGTTATTAGTCGTTTTTTCTTATTACTTCAACTACCAAATTTTGGTCACCTTATTCTTAGTTATCAGAGAAATATAATTTTGAAATTTTTATGTTATTCTTTTCTATATGGTATTTGCTCAAAAAAGAAATTGATAAAATGATATCATTGAGTTTAAGAGATAAAATATATGCATGGATGTATATTTAAGAGAGGACACAATAGAAAGTAAAACATCAGTTCACAAAACAGGAGTGGTGAAAAGTTTAGAACTTAAGTTCTCTGGAATGTAATTTAGTATTTTGGATATTTTACTAGTTCCCTTGCTATGTGTCATAAAGAATTGGTCTCATAAACGTTAATGCATGTTAGCTGTATTACTGTTGAAAATATTTCTATGTTTTATTTCTTGTTGATAAAATGTCTTAACACACTCGTCTACTACAAAACAGCTATACTATACATAAATACTATTGGAAGTACTGCTAATTTTCAAGTATGTTGGTTATATCTCCAAAATCTCCCAGCACCTCATACAGACATGCTTTCTTAAAGAGTGAACTGGGATTATATTCATGGAGTGAAGTTGGGACCAGAAAGTTGGAAAGTCAAGATGCCAACCGCAATGTTGCCATCAAGATGCTGAGGCTCTCTGATTGGCACTGGTTCACCTGAAGAATCAAGAAAAGAACTACAGTGATTCCAGATGTGCATCCCTGCCTGTCATACTCAGAGGAAAATACATTCCTGATGAAAATTTTCTCAGTTCAGACCCACAGGACAGACAAAACTGGAATAAAGCACTTACAAGAGAGGATCAAGTATATAGACCAGCTATGATGAGAAAGAGTTAAAAGAAACAAGCAAAATATTTAGATGCCAAGGAATATTGATATTGGAATTACCAAACGAGTCATATATATATATATATATGAAATTTTTAAAGAAAAAAAAAAGATACATTAGCAAAGATGTATATAGAACAGAAACAATCAGGAATAAATGAATAAATGTGAAAAAAGAAAATGATAGTTGGAGAATGAAAAATGCAAGGGTGGATTAAAACAAGACTTTACTGGATAGTTTAAATAGCATATATGGAAAAAGAAGGAATAAACTGGTTAACTGGGATTATATATAAAGAAAATGTAGTAAAAAGACAAAGAGTTAGAAAATGAGAAGAAGGAGGATTTTGTGCATCTTTAATCAAGAGCTAGTGCTTTGCAGAATTGTCACTTTCTCTGCATGTCAGTGGAGGAGGGTTTTTCTAATCACCAATGATCTTTGAAGAGTTCAACAGACAATTCTATTTTCACATAGAGAATGAAGTCCAACTGTAGATGGCATTTTTTTGGATTCAAAGACAGTATGCTCCGCAATATGCTCCACAGTATGCATATTTATGTCTATATCAAGTCACCAAATAAGCTGCCAATTTGATAAGAGGTGCCTGTAAGAAAGTGTTTTGGATGAAGATTAATGCAATAATAACTTCTTGGAAAAAAATTAATGCAATAATACAACAGACCCTGCCCTGGAACAGCTTTTTCCTTCAGTCCTCCATTAATTTACAAGTGGCTCAGAACAATCTCACAGCTTATTGGAGCCTTTGGCATTAGATTTCATCAGTTATCTTTGACATCTGGTTGAGCAGCAGCCTCAAGCTGGTCTAAGACTCTCTGACCTGAGATACTCTTCCTAAGGAGCATGCCCTTTGCACTAAATGATAATTAGATTAGCCTTCCAAATTTTACATTGCAAAATTCAAATGGCATTATCAATATCTTAGCATATTTTATAAACAAACCCTAACAGCCAGCTTTACTTACTGCTTTGCCCAATGTTCTGGCTCAGGGGGAGCTTACAAAGTCTACCCTGATTTACTGTGGAAAGAATGTCTCTGTGATATGGGAAAATCTTGGAGATTGACATAGCCATAATGATAATTAACCACTGTATCTAATAGAGGTTGATGCTCCCCACTGTAGTCTAAGTTCAGAAGGTTGCCCAGATCAAAGAACACATCATCTTCTTATTAATAAAAATATACCTTTGCAAACACTGTGGTCCAGCTGTTAGTTCTGGAAATAGGATCATTTTCTTTAGACTAGCAAAACCAACGCAATAAGAAAAAAACATTTATGGAAAAATACTAGTTAATCATAAACCCACTATATTTCTGACTCGAACATAAGTCCATATGAAATGATCACTTCTCAAAGAAAGTATAAGAACTAAAATGGTGAGCCAAGCAAAGGCAGTTAGTTGTCTGTACTCTAGCTACTTGATGCATGTTCAAAACCCATTGTGACGGTAGTGCCACCACTGTAGGCTAACATACAGAGTCTACTATTACATGAAAACAGTCTCTATTATTTTTCAATGATAATATCTAACAGGACTGTCATGTACAGATGTTTTCAGCTATTTATGGATTAGGCATAATGTACTTCTGCATTTGATGAGCTCTAAGTCACCCAAAGCTAGGAAGAGGGATAAGGAAGCGTAGTCCCCTTTACTCCTTTTTTAATTAACATTACACTTTCAAAAGTAAAGATACACTTCTTTCATCTTGTTGTCTGCTTTTTTGTTTAATACCTGCTATGTTTTTCTTCAAGCAAACCTGAGCACAGTTAGCTTAAATGTGGACTTTCCTTTGGGAATCTACTGCCTTCCATTCTTAGAAATTGCTTATAATGACAAATGTGACTCCTGAGTTCTGGCAGAACTCAGCAGGCTATGTAAAGGATTCATTCCCATCAACTTCTGAAAATAAGGATCCTTATCTTATAAAGTTGAATAGTTCTTATCTAGCTGCATCCTGGTACATAAATCATCATTTGCACGTTTAAGTACATTCTTGCACCAACAAATAGGTATAGAAATATTTATAGGAGTATTGCTCATAATAGCAAAAGATTGAAATCAAATCAAATGTATACCATCAAGAAAGTAAAAATTTAAATACATTTACAGTGGAATTTTATGCAGCAATAAAAATAAATAATTTGCAGCTGTATGTTGCACATAACCATATGTATGAATCTAAGGAATGTAATATTAATAAAATTTAAAAAGTAACAACTCTCATAATACTGCATATCTTACTTTCATAAACCTCAAAAAACAAGCAAAATTAGCCAATGCATTATTTTTCTCATCTATCATATGTGATAAAAATCATTATTAATAGAAAAATAATGATAAATGAAAAATTCAGCATGGGGCGAGTCACTTCGGAGGATGAGGAAAAGGGGGCGTTAAAAGCTTGATGCTGCATACCAAGCTGTTAAAAAATTTTTCATTCATGAATTGTGTTCTGGGTTCACAGGTATTTAATATATTATTATTTTTAAAAATTTACATGTACTTGCTGGTATATATCAACATTATATTTTAAAAGATAATGAAGAAATTAGGTTAAAACTGTTTAAATGTTTTTTTTTTTCGTAAAATACATTGGAGAAAACCAAGTTAATTAATAAATAGGTATACTTAAAACTGGGCTTCTCAGAGATTTTAATATAATACTTCTCACAAGAATTTCCAAATAGAAGTGTTTCTTAATCAAGTCCTTTGGGATAGGGCGAATCTTATCAATAATCAAGAATGCTTTTGTCTTTCCAATTTCGTCTACCATCAACCCACCATTTTATCTAAAAGTATACCATCAGTCATTCATTTGCTGCATGAAGTTATCTATTGGTTCATATTATAAATATCCTTGGGTAAGATATTACAGTGATCTACAATCTTTTGGTACTCAGGAATTTACTTGAAAATAATATGTCCTGTTTTAAAGTACAAACTGTCTCTGAGGAAACTGGCAACTGTGCAAGTAGGTTTAATTTTGATAAGAGAGGAGAAGCTTCTGTTTAGGGAGTGAAGAAGTAGGTTGGACTCACAGCCCATAGGACTGAGGTAAATGGCAATTTTATGTGAGGTCAGGGCATTATGTGAGGTCATCTTCTTCCCTGAAGAAGAAGAAGAGAGGGCAGAGAAGGTTTATATGACTTGGACAACAGCAGCTATCATCTTCTTTGCAGACTTAGTTCTTATGTTTTGATTTCTTGCTGCTACACACCAACCATGCTTCACATACTGGTGTTGTAGCACATGCTGTCAGTATCTGGCATATCCCTTCAGATCATTTAAAGGCTCTTTGTAGCTTGGATGATGTTATTACATATGCCAATGACTTCCTATCTTAAGCACCAGTGTTATTTGTCTGCCTGTATTCATGTTCACTTTGAGTACAGATCAGGTCCAGTGTCCAATTTTTAAAGCCTTCAAGAGTTATTCAAAATCAGTAAAGAAGAAAGATTGTTAAGTGCCCAAGCTACCTTCTCCCTTGGAGGTGGGCTTATATGGGCTTATATTGTTCTTCTGAGGATTTCCAGGAAAGCTAAACTCCAGTTCCATACAGTGGTGACCTGTCCACATCAAGCCCTCTCTCTGGTGCTCCATCCCTGCACAGTGCTTTTTGAGATCAACCCTGGCTCAGGGTCAGCTTTTTAGAGGATGGCAAATTGACATGAATGCACTCAAGTCTGCCTTTCAGTTTATTTGTTTTTAACATTTTCTCTTTCCTTTCTAATCTGTTCCCTGGCATTTCTAAACTTGCCAGAGTGAATTTGAGATGCTGCAGCATTATAGTTATTGTGCTGCCCAGTCTGCAATATATTTACATAACGTTCTTTAATCAATACTGTTTCTTTCACTCCTTCTACCACCAGGGCAAAGGCTTACCATATTGCACAAGATAAAGTTATTTCTGCTGCAGGCAGGTTACTTATCATTAGGCTTCAACTGTCAAACTCAATACAGAAAAATCTAGAAGCCAGTCCCTGAGTGACTGTTTGAAGCTGTGATACACGGGAGGAGGGTGTGAAGATATGAAAATGAGGAGGAGAAGGAGGATCATGCCTCTCTAATCAAGAGCTGGTGCTTTGCAGAATTGTCACTTTCTCTGCATGTCAGTGGAGGAGGGTTTTTCTAATCACCAATGATCTTTGAAAAGTTCAACAGGCAATTCTACTTTGCATATTGAGAATTTGGAGCACTGGTGCCTCATACCAGAACCAAACTTGTAAATAACCAATAACACTCTGCTAAGTCAATTTGATAGACAACTAACTATGTGTCTAGAGCACTGGGCTGTTTAGCAATAAATATAGTCCTTTGGATATTTTCTTTCAGTTAAAGCCAATTGGTAAGACAGTGCTTAGGACAAGAACACAGCAATCAACAGTGTTGTTCTCCACGGCTGCTCAACCAGTGGTTCAAACTGAAAGTTCACAGTTGTTCAAATATATACTCTTGTTTGTAATGGATCTAGAAGCCCCCGGCAGGTCAGTTCTGAGTTGATTTCTCCTGGCAATTTCACAAGACAAATTGGAAAGTAGCCAAAATTCTCTTCAGCTCCCTTAAAGGAATAGAGAACCCATGTTAAATATGCTGGGATTTCTACAGAGGTGATAGGGGAACCATGGGAAATTTTCTCCTCCTGAACTCCCAGCAATGTCAGGCCTCTGGGTATCAGCACCAGCAAGGATCCATGACGCTGGATGTAGAGAAAATTTGAAATCTGACCCTCTGATAAATTATAACATCCGCATTTGGTAAGGTCAGAGGAAAATCTAAGTAAAGACTAAGAAGACATGGACTTTCCTGGACCTGCCCTGAGGACAGGGCTGTACTGATTAATGTGCTTTTCTTAATCACTTAGCCACGATCCCAATAAACATGCAGAACATATGATGCCTTCTTTATAGGTATTGAAAACGGAAAACTAGTGAATATCCCTATGTGGTTTAGCGTTATACTAAAACACAGAAAGAAAAAGATGTGACCTGGGATGATTAATAACTGAGTAGCTAATGTGAGAAGCTCCAAAGATTTAAGTGAAAATACTTTAATTGGTCTGTCTAATGGCAATTCCTATACACTATTATGAAATAGCTTGGTCAGTTTGTTGTTTTTTTTTTAAAGGGATAGAACCCTGGGGGGGGGGCGGTTACCACTGAGCTATAACCTCAGTACTTTCTGTTTTTCATTTTGAGACGAGGGTGGTGGTAAGTTACCCCACTGACTTTGAACTTGTGGTTCTCCTGCCTCAGTTTCTCAAGTAGCTGGGATCATAGGTGTGTACCATGGAGGTAGGCCTGGGAAATTTAGAGAGACCCACAGCAATTGTGGGAGACCCTGCCTCAAAATTAAAAAGGACTGGGGATGTAGATCAGTGGTAAACAAACAAAAAAACCAAAAAACCCATACAACCAGAAAATCTTAAGTGCTAATTTAAATGATTAGATCAACTCTGGGCAACGTTTCCTATTTGTGACATTTTTCTTCCTTTGTGTTCAATGGTGGACTGGAGGTAGATTATATAGCAATTATGTGCATCTCTTTTATATTCTAAATCCTGTCATATCAGATGGGTACTTTGAAGCTGACCATAACAGGTGTACTTTCACCACAGAAATAAGAAATGGACAAATGTTATAAATCAGAACTCCTTTCCAGCTCAGGCTGTTGTTAGACACTGATAAAGTGTATATCCACTTACACTGAAATATGAAATCAAAACAAGCAGAAATGACCAACTTTGAGTTCCTTTGCCAGTGAACTAATCTTACTCAGGCAGGTTGGTCATTAAGAGTCTGACCTCTGGGGCAAATTTGGGATATTTATAAGTCAGTGTGTTTTATCTGACAAATATCTATTTTTCTTTTTTATTTCTCTAGGTTTTATTGGTGTATAATTGACAAATAAAATTATATATATTCAAGATATACAACAGAAAATTTTGATACATGTATTCATGCAGGATGATTATTACAATTAAGGTAATGAACATGAACATACTCTCTACATTATAGGGTTAGCTTTGTGTGTGGGGGGGCACTTGAGCACATTTAAAATGCACTCTTAGCAAATTGTAAGTATACAGTTTTTTTGTTTTTGTACCAGTGGTTGAACCCAGGGGCACTTAACCACTGAGCCATTTGCCTAGCCCCACACCCATCTTTTTTTTTCCTCATTTTTAGACAGGGTCTCACTAGTTTACTTACAGTTTCCTAAATTTCTGAGGCTGTTTCAATCCTCCTGCCTCAGTGTCCTGAGTCACTGGGATGGTAGGTGTGTACCACCACACCCAGATAAGTAGAGAGCATTATTATTCATTGTTACCTTGTTATGTATTAGATCTCCATAATTTATCTATTCTGCAAAATTGAAAACTTATACATTTTGAGAATGTCATCCAGGTCCTTATCCTCAGCCTCTGAAATCACCACTTCACTCTCAGCTGAGATTAATATCTTTAGACTCTACATATAAGTAAGGTAATACAGTGTTTGTCTTTCTATGCCTGGCTTAATTTATTTAACATAATATCCTAGAGGTGTATCCATATTGTCCCAAATAACAGAATTTCCTTTTTAAAGCTAAATGACATTCCATTTTGTACACACACACACACACACACACACACACACACATCATGCTGTTTATCCTTCATTTGTCAATGAACACGTGGGTTGTTTCCATATGGAAACATATGACCCTATATTCAGAAGTAGAGTTTCTGAAACTTAATTTAGTTCTACTCCTACTATTTTGAGGAAGCTTTATTCTGTTTTCCATAATAACTGCATAAATTTTATTCCTACCAACAATGTATATATCTAATCTTCAAAGGTTGGGCTTTTAAAATCTCAGTGAAACTTAGATTTTATCATATGCAAAAATGGTTATTATTCCTGCCCTTTGTATCTCATAGGCTTCAGGTAGGATGTCCAATGAAAAATGCATATGATAAATTAATAATAATGTACATATAATTGTATAGTGTACATATGCTCAGTGTATGTATACTCAATATTATGGTAATAATGGTTAATAGCTGACATTTATCTAGTGTTTAGTATGTTCCCGGTGCTGTTCCAAATGCTCTCCATGTTTTGGTAATCTTACCTCCATCAACCACAAGAGGCAGGTGCTATTCTTATCTGTATTTCTCACCTGGAGAAACTAAGAAGCAATGAAGTTAAATGACCTGCCCAAGATCACACTATTAGTAAGTGTCAGCACTCAGATAACAATCCCCAGGCAGTGTAGCTTCAGATCCCAACCTCTAAACTACTCCAGAGGCTAGGTGAGTGTGTTTATAGAAAGATCTGAGGTGGTACATATAATAGTAAGGTATAAATATTTTTGACAGAAAAATTACTTACTCAAGGAGTATAAACTTTAATTTTTTTGTTGGAACATTGGGATATAAGCCCCAGAATACATCATCAAAATAAAAATTTTAATTACAATAGAAAATTTGTAATAACTTAAGATTTTTTTTATTGGTTGTTCAAAACATTACAAAGCTCATGACATATCATCTTTCATACATTTGATTCAAGTGAGTTATGAACTCCCATTTTTACCCCAAAAACAAATTGCAGAATCACATCAGTTACACATTCACATTTTTACATAATGCCATATTAGTGACTGCTGTATTCTGCTGCTTTTCCTATCCCCTACTATCCCCCCTCCCCTCCCCTCCCATCTTCCCTCTCTACCTCATCTGCTGTTGTTCAGTTCTCTCCCTTGTTTCTCCCCCCTTTCCCCTCACAACCTCTTATATGTGATTTTGTATAACATTGAGGGTTTCCTTCCATTTCCATGCAATTTCCCTTCTGTCTCCCTTTCCCTCCCACCACTCGTCTCTGTTTAATGTTAATCTTTTCCTCATGCTCTTCCTCCCTGCTCAGTTCTTAGTTGCTCTCCTTAAATCAAAGAAGACAATTGGCATTTGTTTTTTAAGGACTGGCTAGCTTCACTTAGCATAATCTGCTCTAATGCCATCCATTTCCCTGCAAATTCCATGATTTTGTCATTTTTTAGTGCTGCATGATACTCCATTGTGTATAAATGCCACATTTTTTTAATCCATTCATCTATTGAAGGGCATCTAGGTTGGTTCCACAGTCTAGCTATTGTGAATTGTACTGCTATGATCATTGATGTGGCAGTATCCCTATAGTACGCTCTTTTAAGGTCCTCAGGGAATAGTCCGAGAAGGGCGATAGCTGGGTCAAATGGTGGTTCCATTCCCAGCTTTCCCAGGAATCTCCATACTGCTTTCCAAATTGGCCGCACCAATTTGCAGTCCCACCAGCAATGTACATGTGTACCCTTTTCCCCACATCCTCGCCAGCACTTATTGTTGTTTGACTTCATAATGGCTGCAAATCTTACTGGAGATGGTATATTAGGGTGGTTTTGATTTGCATTTCTGTGACTGCTAGAGATGGTGAGCATTTTTTCATGTACTTGTTGATTGATTGTATGTCCTCCTCTGAGAAGTGCCTGTTCAGGTCCTTAGCCCATTTGTTGATTGGGTTATTTGTTATCTTATTGTTTAATATTTTGAGTTCTTTGTATATTCTGGAAATTAGGGCTGTATCTGAAGTGTGAGGGGTAAAAATTTGTTCCCAGGATGCAGGCTTCCTATTTACTTCTCTTATTGTTTCTCTTGCTGAGAAAAAACTTTTTAGTTTAAGTAAGTCTCATTTGTTTATTCTTGTTATTAACTCTTGGGCTATGGGCGTCCTATTAAGGAATTTGGAGTCTGACCCCACAATATGTAGATCGGAGCCAACTTTTTCTTATATCAGGTGCAGAGTCTCTGATTTGATATCAAGCTCTTTGATCCATTTTGAGTTAACTTTTGTGCATGGCGAGAGAAAGGGGTTCAGTTTCATTTTGTTGCATATGGATTTCCAGTTTTCCCAGCACCATTTGTTGAAGATGCTATCCTTCTTCCATTGCATGCTTTTAGCCCCTTTATCAAATATAAGAAAGTTGTAATTTTGTGGATTGGTCTCTGTGTCCTCTATTCTGTATCATTGGTCCACCTGCCTGTTTTGGTACCAGTACCATGCTGTTTTTGTTACTATTGCTCTGTAGTACAGTTTGAAATCTGGTATCGCTATACCTCCAGATTCACCCTTCCTGCTTAGAATTGCTTTTGCTATTCTAGGTCTTTTGTTTCTCCATATGAATTTCATGATTGCTTTATCTATTTCTACAAGAAATGCCATTGGGATTTTGATTGGCATTGCATTGAACCTGTAGAGAACTTTGGGTAATATCGCCATTTTGATGATGTTAGTTCTGCCTATCCATGAACAGGGTATATTTTTTCCATCTTCTAAGGTCTTCTTCTATTTCTCTCTTTAGGGTTCTGTAGTTTTCATTGTATAAATCTTTCACCTCTTTTGTTAGGTTGATTCCCAAGTATTTTATTTTTTTTGAGGATATTGTGAATGGGGTGGTTTTCCTCATTTCCATTTCAGAAGTTTTGTTGCTGATATACAGGAATGCCTTTGATTTATGCGTGTTGATTTTATATCCTGCCACTTTGCTGAATTCATTTATTTGTTCTAGTAGTTTCTTTGTAGACCCTTTTGGATCTTCTAGGTATAGAATCATGTCGTCAGCAAATAGTGATAATTTAAGTTCTTCTTTTCCTATTTTTATGCCTTTAATTTCTTTTGTCTGTCTAATTGCTCTAGCTAGTATTTCAAGAACTAAATTGAATGGAAGTGGTGAGAGAGGGCATCCCTGTCTTGTTCCAGATTTTAGAGGGAATGCCTTCAGTTTTTCTCCATTTAGAATGATGCTAGCCTGAGGCTTAGCATATATAGCTTTTACAATGTTGAGGTAAGTTCCTTTTATCCCTAGTTTTTCTAGTGTTTTGAACATAAAGGGATGCTGTACTTTGTCGAATGCTTTTTCGGCATCTATGGAGATGATCATATGGTTCTTATCTTTAAGTCTATTGATGTGGTGAATAACATTTATTGATTTCCATATATTGAACCAGCCTTGCATCCCAGGGATGAATCCTACTTGATCATGGTGCACAATTTTTTTGATATGCTTTTGTATTCGATTCACCAGGATTTTATTGAGAATTTTTGCATCTAAGTACATTAGAGATATTGGTCTGTAGTTTTCTTTCTTTGAAGTGTCTTTGTCTGGTTTCAGGATCAGGGTGATGTTGGCCTCATAGAATGAATTTTATATCTCATCAAGGATAAAAATATTGACACTCCTAGAATAACAATAAATGTCTAACATTTTGAAGTTTCACAGATGTATAAAAACATGGAAGACTACATTATTTTCTTCTATTGTAAAGCAGTATAGTCATATTACCAAATATTTAGGAGGAAAAAAATAAGAAAAATCTTATTTGTAAAACTAGTCTGATATTGGTGACTCGTTTTCATTTTTCATTTTTCTTTTTCAAGTCAGGGTCCAAAGAGGACAGTTTTGATCTTAATTCATGGCCTTTTGAGCCCAAAATTCCAATGGAAGCATTTTCCATGTTGCTAACAGTAAACATAAAACTCACTTAAATGTTGGATCATGGTATATGGAGTAAATACACCACATAGTACTTAACAGTTTCTCTACTTCTGGAATTTAAATTTTTGTTTATTCTGTTTTTTTATTATTGTTATTATAAATACTGACATATTCACCTTTTTCTACACATAGTTATAAATATATTTCGGAGTATATTTTAACTTGCACAGAAGTTTAGACATGAGCCAATTTAAATGAAATAAAAAATATTATTGATTATGGTAATTGTTGCCAAAAATTTGCACAAAATACATAGCATTTACTTACAATATGGTTAGCATTCCATAAGAATATCAATTTCATTAGACCATTCCAAACATTAGACATTTTGATTTTCATTTGCTGAAATAATGAATGAAAATGCTATCTGATTTTTTTAAAAAAAATGTTTCTTGAACATTTTTTAAATGGTTATTGGTCATTTTTATTTCATCTGTTGAGAACTTTCTGTTCATAATAGTTCTAGATTTTACTTGCATTTTTTGTTTGTTTGTTTGTTTTTGAGAGTTTTCATATATTAAGAAGCATACATTTTACACTTGTTGTGGAAAATATTCTTTCTTTGTATGTGTAGGGGCGTGGGTACTAGAGATTGAACTCAGGGGTTTTGTACATTTTCAATATCCCCAGTCATTTCTTTGTCTTTTGAGAGAGCATCTGGCTAAGTTACCAATATTAACCTCAAACTTAATGGTCCTCCTGCCCCCAGCCTCCAGTCTCTAGAACCATAGGCAAGGGCCATTGTGCCACACTGAAAATATCATTTTTAATATCTTTTTCTTTCTTTTTTCTTTTTGGTGGAAGTTCTCTAAAATTCATTTACTTATCTAGAGAACCTTAAAATTACCTTGAAGTCATTTTTATTTCTTAGTATTATTTTCAAAGTTTAAGTTGTTTGTAACTCTTATTCACAAAGTGATGATTTCCCAATTTTTCTAATATTATTTTATTATTTAATCTACATTGTTTTAGTTTGTTATTATTATTTTTTTTAATTTGGCTTTTCTTCTAAGTGGTCAACCAATTTTTCCAGCCTTCAACCTTAACTACCGTTATCTGAAGCTGCTCTTATTACATATTTAATCCTTACATTTTGGGGGTTGTATTTCTAGGTTCTCACTAATGTCTAATGAATTTTTACAACTCTGTTTTACATTTACTTAGAGTTTAATTAGAACATTTATCCTCACATCCTCAATACAAAACCCTGTTTGCTTTCTGCCCTCAAGGAGTTTACAATTAGTGATTAAGAGAAATCCATACAGATACCATTAAAATATAATGGGATACTTAAAGAGAAGCATTTGGCCCAAAAGTTGAGGGCTCTTCAGAGGAGATGACACATAAGATAAATCTTAAGGGATAAATATCATTTTAGTAAAAAACTCTGAAGATACCTTAAGTAGTCAGCATAGTATAACATGGGAATCAGCTGATATGTTGAAGAGCAAACAATGAGCAGAGATTACAAGCTAGATGTAAATAGGAACTTGTATGCCATGCTAGGGTGCTGCATTGGAGAAGATTATAATTCAGTGAAATTAGCAGCTTCTGGATTTTAGGAGAATTGCTTCAAATGTAGATGAGAGACGGTCAAAAAACTCTAGAAGGATGCGTAGGAGACAACAGAAGTGGATTTTGTAATAATTCAGACAAGACATGACTGAATGAGGCCCCTAGTAACAACGAATAAAGGTAGAAAACAGTCTTGCAAAATAACTAAGAAGTAAAATTCAAAGGACTGATAACTGACTGAATGTTACAAGTTTAGTATCCCTTATCTGAAATGCTAATATAAATTTGGCTGGGCTAGCTACCTCATAGATACTTCAATACAGTGTTTGTCTTTTGATGACTGACTAATTTCACTTAATATCACGTCCTCATGGCTCATCCATCTTGTACGGTAAGAACGCCCTTCCTCTTTAGGCTGAAGAATATTGCCTTGTGTGGAGAAACCATATTTTTGTTGTCCATCATTCCTTAATGGACACTTGGGTTGGGAGCAGAAGTATTTCAGTTTTTTTTTCCTAGATTTTGGAACAAGTGTAAATACATAATGAGATATCTTAGCAATGGACCTAAATCTAAATATGAAACTCATTTATGTTTCATGTAGACTTTATACAATGTGTTTAATAATTTAATGTATTAAAGAAAGCTTTTGTACTTTCAACCATCAGACTTGTGTCATCATGTTGTTATTGCTCAAACACTTTCAGTTTTTGGAAAATTTTGGATTTCAGATTTTTACACCAGGAAAATTCAACCTAGATAAGAAAAAATGATTTGGAGAGGAGAGAGATTTTAATATGATTTTCAATACTGGGATTCCAAAGGCATGTTTTATATTTAAGTAGATATGACTTGTAAAAGGATTGTTATCAACTTACATAAAAATGTATGAATATATACATTTAAAATTGGGTAAGCATATCAAAAGGTATTATTAAACCAGCAGAATGGATGAGATGTCGTAAAGATAGTTTGAAATGAGAAGAGGATGAGAAACCAATGAGAGAAGGACAGACATTTGAATGTAGATCAGAAGCATGTTCTATAAAGGTTCACTGAGAAGTCCACACAAGCACACAACAGACAGCCCACTGACCCAATGGAAGCAATGTTGGAATATGAGAAGAGTGTCATGGAAACTGAGGGAGGGTAAATGTTCATATTTTTATGAAAATATATGTTTTAGAGACTGTCAACTGCAGTCAGGGAAATCAAACATTCTTCAGGTTTTGGAAGAGAGCCCTGCTTCACTTCTTAATGCCTGTCTCTTTAGAAAGGGAATAGGGAGATCAAATCTGAAAATATTTTCACTCTATTTTCCTTCTTGTTTTTTGTTTGTTTTTGTTTTGTTTTTGTAACAGGGGATTGGACCCTGGGGCACTTATCCTACCTCTAAGCCACATACCCAACCCCTTTTGTTATATTTTATTTAGAGACAGGGTCTGGTGAAGTTGCTTAGGGCCTCACTCACTAAGTTGCTGAGGTGGGCTTTGAACCTGCAATCTTTATGCCTCAGTCTCCTGAGCTGCTGGATGGGATTAAAGGCATGTGCCACCTTTCCTGGGTCTATCTTCATTCTTAATCTTTATAATATCTTAGATAAAATTTTAGTCATTTTAAAAAATGATTTTATTGGTATTTCTTATTTTTAGAAATATTTGTTTGTATCAGCAGTTCTCAAAGAATGGTATAAGAACTGTTAGAAGCTGATAAGATCCTTTTAGGGAGTCTACAAAGCCAAAGTCTTTTTTTTTTTTTTTAATAATACTGACCTTTGTCTTATTTGATTCTCATTCCCTTATGAGTGTACAGTGGAATTTTCCATAGGCTACATGACAAGTGATGATGTCATTGTTCCAATGTCTAATGGAATGTGTGGAAATTCTATGGAAAAGACACAAGAATAATGTATTTTTAAAAATTTCCGGTTTGTATATTTAATATGACAGGTGTTAACATATACAATTTACACAAACAAAATCTCTTTTGAGACCTCAAAAACTTTCAAGAGTTGAAAGAATTCTGATAAAAATTTGAGAAAAACTGACTTACATTAACTATATATTGTCTTCTCTAATAATTTGGAAGCAATTCAATAATTTTTATTTCTACAAATGTTTAAGGAAAAATAGCAAATAGACATACTAGTGATGGACGCCAAGAATTAAGTCATGTGTGTTAGCATAACTAAAATAAAACAGGAATATTAGATTGATATTCCTATTAACCCCTCTGCTCTAGCTTTGGCGACTTAGATCCAAGGTATTGTTGCTGAAAGCTCAGTCCTTGTCCCTTGATGCCAATTCAATAACAAGGACACAGTTTTGAGAAAAAGGAAAAAAAGAAGGTTTATTGCTTTGCTAACAAAAGAGAAACACAGGGGACTCCTATCCAAAAATGCTGTGATTCTGCACATCAGCAGGAAGAGGAAGCTTTTAAAGAGGTGACTCAAAGGCTACCTTCTGTGTCTGGAGTTTGAATTCACTACTTAACTTGGGAGATAATCATTTCTGAGATCTTCTGGTACCATCCCCAAAGTCTTTATTAATTGGTTCCTATGTTGGGTGTGTGCTCAGGGACAGATGGACTCTGCCTGGAATGGTGATGAAGAAAGGCAATCCTATTTCCCCTGAGATTAGGGAGAGGGAGAGATTAGGGAGGGACAGGAAGAGAGGAAGAGAAAGAAACATGTCCATTTTAAAAATAAGTTTCCATAAATGGATGGCATTAGAGCAGATTATGCTAAGTGAAGTTAGCCAATCCCTAAAAAACAAATGCCGAATGTCTTCTCTGATATAAGGGGGGTGACTCAAAATGGGATAGGGAGGAAGAGCATGAGAAGAAGACTACCACTAAATAGGGAAGAGAGGTGGGAGGAAAAAAAAAGAGGGAGAAGGGGAGTTGCACAGAAGATAGAAGGAGAACCTCATTGTTATATAATTTTTTAAATCTTGATGAATAGAATTAAATGGTCTGAGCTGTTATAGAGTTGAACATTTCTTTGTCATCATATGTTAATTATAGTATAATTTGGTATAGAGTTACTAGATTATGCCTTTTTTAATTCCAAAAACTCTTAATCAATTGTTCCCTGTCTCTGTTTTTTACTGCTACCTGGAAATCTGACAAAAGCTTTATTTTTTTTTTTTTTTCAATACCACCATGGGCTGAATTGTGCTCTCCACTCGGCCCCCCAAAATTCATGTATTAAAGTTTTAATTTCTAATACCTCAAAATATGGCTGTATTTGCAGATAGGATCTTTAAAGTGGTAATTAAGTTAAAGTGAATTTATTCCAATGGTCCTTAATTCAGTATGATTGGTGTCCTTGTGTGAAAAGATTGGAGCACAGACAAATTAGACCACGAAAAGACAGAAGACGGAGAGAGGCCCCAGAAAAAAACAACCTTCATGAAACCCTGATCTTGGACCTCCAGCCTCCAGAACTGTGAGAAAGTAAAGTTCTTTTATTTAAGTCCCTAGTCTGTGGTGCTTTGCTGTGGAAGCCCTGAAGAGACTAATGCAGGAAGAAATATTATTATTTATTAATCATTTTTTGTCTACTACTTTTGTAAAAGTATTTTTATGTAACATTTTTTTTAATCTTAGAAGGTCACAGTATATAATTGTTTCATGTTTATCCAACTCTAGTATGAAGCACTACTTTTGCAGAATGTTAATTGGTATCATTTAAAAGAAGTAAATTCATAGTCAAGTAATTTTGGAAAATAATAGATTACAGTACAATTCCTCAGAGACGGTGAAATATACTTTTGTATCTTAGATGTGTAAAAGGTTGTGATAATTTGTTACTGTTTTCTAAAATGAATCTGGCTCTTTTAATTGAACTAGTAATCTAACATATTTTATAGATTTTTCAAACTAATTTTAATATTTGTTGTAGAATGAAATCTTTAAATCTGTAAACTTATATCTTTCTCCAGATTAAAGAAGAAAAGGTTTCCCCCTCCTTTTTCATCTATGGCCAATTTAGATGGAAGATTATAACTATTGTCCCAATGGGTCTAATCCCTTCTTCTAAAATACCAATTGGCCATGAATGCAATTTCATTCCTTTCTATTTCACATTTCTAATATTCTCTCTTGTCTTTTCATCTCTTTGTCTTTATGGTCTGTGCTCTGGGAGAGTTTCTCAAGATTTCCTTAATCATTGATTTAATTTTATGTAGTGTCGATTTTGTTCTTTATTGCTAAAGCTGATGTGTATTCAAATATTTTATTTTCAGTTTCCTTACAATAGTTCCTGTTTCATCCTGCTCTCTTTACATCTGCCTGCTATTCATGCAGCATCACTTTCATCTGAGACTATTTTGTCTTATTTAATATTTCATCTCTTTTTTCAGTGTTCATGTTTCTCCATTTAGTGATGAATACAAGATTTGCATTCCCAAAACATTTCATGTTTGCTGAAGGAAATCTCTCACAAGTTTTTTCTGCTTTCCCTCCAATAAGTTTATTGTTCAACTTAGTTTATGATGTGGACTTGTCACTTAGGCTTTCTGGTACCTGGGTGCATGCATGTCATGTAAGACTGTTTGGGTATATGAGAATGCACATGTGTGTATTTCTCCAGCTCATTCATACAACTAGTCAAGCTGTTTACCAGTATTTGGGGTGAGTTTGCCAGAACATTTGGGGTAATTTCTTGATTAACCTCACTGCTTTCTTACTGTTTTGATATTTGCTTTAAGTCATTAAGTCAGAATCCTGGCTCTTTCCTCATGTGAATTTCTGGTATTCAGTTATTAACTAACTAATAACACTAACCAATATTTGCTGAGTGACACTGTGTGCCAGGAACTATTCTAAATGCTCTAAGTGATTTCACATATGTAAGCCTTACAAAGAATTTACAGGAAACTGAGGCACAAAGAAATTAAGTTTCTTGGCGATACAGTTGTTAATTAACAAGCCTCCTGTTCAAACACTATGCAACAGTCTCTTGTGTTCTGCTGGACTGAAGATAGACCTCCTCCCACTGCCTCATCATCTGATCACATGGAATTATTTTCAATAATTCACTAATTATTTCAAAAAATGTGTAGTGCTTCCTCTGCTTGGAAAATCTACAATTTCATAGTACATTGCATAAAAATTTGCTTTTACTGACAGGTGTTTTTTTTGTTGTTGTTGTTGTTGTTTGTTTGTTTTTGCAGTTATATTACTGTTACAAGAGGAAATCCTGCACTCCCCATATCTTTCTGTGATTGGCTCAGTAGTGTTCTTGGAAAATCATCTCCAAACAGATGTAGAAAGAAAGGTTCTGGCTGGGGAGGCAGCTCCGTTGGTAAAGTGCTTGCCTAGCATGTGTAAGGCTCTGGGTTCAATACCCAGCACTGCAAAAATAATAAAATAAAACAAATAGATAGCTGATAGCTTTGTTCCTTTAAAAAAAAAAAAGTTCTGGTGGGGATAATAGTGTTTAATAGTTCTATCCAGCTCAGAAAGTATCTTTGGCATAGTAGATAGGTGCACACAGAATCTTCTCTGTTAAGACATCAAGTTTTTGACACAAACACACAGTGGGATTGGATGGAAATGTCCCGCTTTGTTCTTGCCTAGCCCTGATAATCTGCCTTAGGGCTCCTTTACTTTGGTCATAGAAATTCCTCCTGGGGTCATGCAAACTGTAAAGACTATTTCTAGTTACTAGCACTGTGGAAACTGTGCTGGGTTTTGCGCATTTGCATAGACACATAAAAGGGAAAGGTTAACTGTATATTTTATGCCAAGTGTTGAGCTGTCTATTGTCCTGGCCAGGCAATTTGGAGGGTCAAGACCCAGGTCAGTTGTGGGAATGATAAAGGTTCAAGATATAGGTGAGGCAATCTCAAGTTAACACACACACACACACACACACACACACACACACACCCTAAAACATCAAATTGAGAGATTGAGAGTTATGATGGAAAGGAAGACATTAATTCAAAAAAGAAGAACCAGTAGTACAAGCCAAGTAAGAGCTTAGAAAGAAGATGATCCTCCGAAGTTATAATGTATAGAAAATATAATTTTTAATTGATATCTTTGACTGTTTTCATAGCTAGACAGGAGATATCAAGGCTAAGTAATTTAATTTATTATTAATTATTATACCATTAAGTACAAATAAATGTAAATAGCATCCTAAGTCTATCATCTAAAGTACAAATACTAACTATAGGACATCACAAAATAAAGAAAGTATCTCAGAATTGTTTCTGTTGCCTGAATTGTTCTGAGCTCATTGGATTTTCTCTAAAATTGATCATGATATCTTTGAGAGTCCACTATACCTTGTAAGAAATATTAAAAATTTCTATTTCAGTTGAATAAGCAAATAATTGGGAGAAAGTGTAAACTATGGAAGTTTAATAATTAACAAGGATCATTAGGATAGACTATTATCTGGTCTTAGACGACAGGAATCACAGAGCTCAGAAATGATGCCCTCCAGCACCTCAAGCAGTTTTCTGGCAAGGTGAAGTGTTAAGACAGCCAAACAGGAGAGTATTTCCCTCCTGAACAATCTCCCTTTTGGCTCAACAATGATTAGCATAATACTGGCATGAATTTTGATCCCTCCACAATGGATTGTCAGGGATCACCAGAAAGGTCTTAAGATCTACTCAATTTCTGACAGTAATAACTGGAATGAGGACTGTGAGTAGGGACAAAAAACACCACAACTGCAAAAAAAAAAAAAAAAGCATTTTGGATGGAGAAATGCAATTAGTTGTATCTATTCTTGGCAAAAACAAAGAGTTACATTAGTTGTGTACCAGAAGAATTATGCTATCAAATACACTTAAATGCCTATTGCTTTCTGATCATCAAGCTGTGGTTGGTAAATTGTAAATAGGTAAAAGTAAATGTGGAGAGTTTGAAATAAGGTTTTCAATACTTGGCAGTGGACATGGGATGAGAGGGGTCACTGGTCAACCCTTGGATGTAAAAAGAATATAGCCAATGAGTAATAATGGAAAGCATTCATAGCCAGCGTCAAGGAGGTGATGAAATGTCATTATCATTTTGGACATCAATTAGGTTTATGTTCATGGAAGGTGTTAGGGAAAGAACAAAATCTAGAGAAATCATATTTTTAATTCATTAGGAATTTAAGAGAGGACACAGAAGATTATTGGCATTCCTGACTTGGTTCTTGATCTAAATATATGTTATTGATGGTGGCAGAGTACCTTGGAAGCATGTAAGTAGATGTACTACATTTTAGTGCACACAATTCTTTAACCTTTGATTTCAGTATTTTATAGAGTTTTGACATTTACATTGTGGCAGAAACCGTCACCCATTCATCATAACACACTTCCATGTCTTCTTGAGCTATAGAAATAGATTATATTTTTAAGATTCCTTTGCAAGGAGGGTTGGCCAAACGATAGATTTTTAACAAAAGAAATGTGAACATAAGTGATATGTGTCCTTTCTGGGTTAGATTCAAAGGAATGGCCTACATGAATGGTCCTATGGTTTTCTGGAAGCCGCTACAGCAACCTTTGAAGCCACATATTAAAGATAGTATGAACATCACTAACCTAAGTCTGTGAATGAGAATTTGGGGCAGATCCACTGCTTTATCCCCAGTGCTTGCCATCCTGGGTAGACTGCTACATTATGTATGCAAAAAATAAATTTCTATTGCATTGAGCCATAGGGTCTAATTGTTATTGCAATATTCTTAAAGACTCATTTGCACAGACTCTAGCTGCAAAATGAAAATGGTTTTGTCATTGGAGGTGCTAACAAGGGTCTAAACTCAATTTCAAAGATCAATCTGAATTATTGTGCATTAGGAAACTCCTTTAGTATATATGGTTGAAAACAATGTATTCCATTTTCTTCTGCCATGAATCATTTGGAAGCCATTTTTATTAAATTGTCATAGGAAGAATCTAAGTTGGCCCTCAATCACCTCAACTTCTTTAATTTCTATTCATGTGTACTTATCCCTCTTTTTGAGTGTGGGTTGCTTCTAACCAGTAAAATAAAACAAATGTGCTGGGATGTCACTCCCTTGATCAGGTCACAAAAGATAGTGACTTTTATCTTGATTACTTGCTTCCTCACTCTGAAGAAACAGGCTTCCAAATTGGAATGGCCCACTTCAGGAGGAACTGGGGGTATACATAGACCAACAGCCAGCAAGGCTAAAACGCTCACTCCAGCCACTTCCCAAGAACTGTGTTCTGCCAACAGAGGCTGAGTGAACTTGAAGGTGGGTTGATCATTCCAAGCCAGCCTTCAGATGAACCTGCAGACTCTGGCTCATACCTTGATTGTAGCTTATAAGAATGTGCGGCATGGGCTGAGGATGTGGCTCAAGCGGTAGCTTGCTCGCCTGCCATGCATGTGGCCCGGGTTTGATCCTCAGCACCACATACAAACAAAGATGTTGTGTCCGCCGAAAACTAAAAAATATTAAATTCTCTCTCTCTCTCTCTCTCTCTAAAAAAAAAAAGAAAGAAAGAAGAAAAGAATGTGAGGCAGAGTATCCAGCCAAGCTGTGTCTAGACTCTCAGCTCCCAGAAACTATGAAATAATGAAATTGCTAATAATAATAAGTTGCTAATAAAATAGTAAAGTTCTATGGAAGTTGCTAAATTTGAGGATAATTTTTTGTGTAGTAACTGATAACAGACATCTGGACTAAACTTCATTGACCAATCAAAATGACCTGTTTCCAAAACACTTTCCTTTAAAACCTGAAGTTGAAATGATGTTTTCTGTGCCTTTTTATCTCCACAAATTTTGTATTTATAATAGCATCTATGACATTTTATTTGTACTATAATTCTTCTTCCCAGTTTGATATTCTCTAATTGAATGTATGCTCCTTGAGGGGAATGATGACTTTTTATTCTTTTTCTTTGTTTCTTCTGTGGTTTTGGCAAATGCATAATAATTATTCAGTAAATAAGAAACATTAAAATGATGTTCTGTGTACTAATTTGTATTCTGATACAGAAAACTACAATTTTTCTTTTCCAATAAAAAGCATATCATTTCTATGGGATAATGGAAAGTGTACTTTTCTTTTTCAGTTAAATATTTTCAAACATGTCATGTATAATTAACTTTATAGGATCATTAACTAGACATTTGTACAGTTTTGCAAAATTTGTCTTTAGAATATTTTTTCTAGAGAAATCATTTATTCAGAGAACTTTTCATGCAGTAATTCAGGAGAGTTTGGGAAAATAATTCAGATATAATAACTAAATGCAATCTTTTAAATAGCAGCACTATAAGAAGGTTCATACAAAATACAAAACTATATCAGAACATGTAGAAATATTTAAGGGTCTAAAAATTCTGTATACTTGCTGTAAATAAGTGAAACCCTAAAAAGTTGAATATATTTCTAGAAATAACAAATGATCATAAATAGGATGTACACATTTATGCCTATGTGTATATATACACATATGTATATATATGCATGTATATACCTATGAAATAAGTAACAAAAATTAAAATTTAGTATCTAAATAATGAAGGGACTCATTTTTATATTTGCTTTGCATTTTTATGTTAAATTTTATTGAAACATACTTTTAAAATCATTCATTTTAGTATCCATTTTTGTCAAATTATAATCTTTTATCACTTAATAATAGAGGATAAGAAGCCATTTAAGCACATAAAAAGATGACATTTTGATGGAATTCAGTTGAGTAATAATTTTATCAAATAATATATTTCTTTTTAAAATACTATTAAATAAAATATCACACACAAATTGGACAGAATAGAAAGAAAAATGTCATCTTAAATCATCTATCCAAACTTACAGGTAACTGTGTATAATTCTATAATTATACAATGTGTTGATATATATTTGAAAGTGTGAAATACGGAAAGGGTAAATTTATCAATACATTATGACAATTATTTTGTGACACACATTCATGCTATTTCTATAGATAAAAAAGTACCTGTATAAATAATGTTAAATGCCAAAGCAAGGAAATTATAAAAGTAAAAGCTAGAAATTATACCACCAAATGAATGATATTCTTCTTCAGTGTTATTCCTTTGGGGAAACTTGATGTAGCGATTTTTAGTATATTTCAGCACACATGTTTGTGTGTACTGCGATGATGCTGCCACTGTTCAAAACCATTTTGGAATACCTCTTTTGGTGTTATGTAATAATCATTCAATATGAATTCACAAAAAAATGAAAATTGCTCTTCCTTTTTGAGCAACCAAATCTACCCATCACTGACACAATTTTGCCAGCCTTGAGACTGTTTTCACTAAAGGTACTAATGTAACTTCAGAAAAGGAGTTGAAATGTTGTTTGAAATGGTATCAATGAAATAAAATGTACAGCCTTGCAAGACAATTGTTTTAAGAAGAGTAAAATTACGTTTTTGGTTGTATTAATAATGTTGTATTTGCTTAAAACATTCTGACAATAGTTTTGAAACACTTTCTTTGCTTATGTAACACTATATATTGTATCAATGACAGATGCATGTAGGCATGAACATGTTTGCTTACATGGTTATTTTACAGATCAAGTCTATCTTACATTCTCTAAACCTTGAAAGGATACTAAACTTGAATATTAATACTACAAATCATTAGCACAAATCTGAATATAAAACACTGAGAAATAAAATATCACTTGAAACAAAGAAATGATAAATGTTCAAAGACATTTAATGCTAATTACCCTGATTTAATCATTGCATGCTGTATACATGTATCAAATTATCACACTGCACCACATAAATACATCTAATTATATATCAATTATAAGAAGAAAAACAGGATTTTTTGGGAAAAAATGGAAAATTTTATTAAGAAATATGAAATATCTAAGTAAAACAGACTCCTGTACAGCTGGAGGAATAAAAAGTGGTCTTTATAACAAATGTTATGAGAAGGTAATAAAGAAGAAAGGAAATTTAATATCTTATATATTTCATTTTAGGCATTAGAAAATTAAGAACTCGATGAATTGGGTAATTTTCACAGCACAAACAAGACCTTCAAGATGTGGAAGACATCAAGGGAAAAGATCAATTCAATCACAAGTATAGCAACCAAGTCACCTTAGTTCCTATTAGATGACATAGAAAAGGAAAATTAAATGCTGACATTTCAGGGCTTATATAGACCAAGTTATACTAGGATGTCAACTTTCTGAGTGTTTTGGTACTTAGAATATTTTAATAAATTTACAAAATAGTAGAACTAGCATAAACATGAATGAAAGTCAAACACTGACTTTTCAAATTTTCTTAGCTACAACCCTTATTTTTATGAGCATCAATCATTTTATATCTGGACAGTTTGAGCTGACAGCTTTGCCACCAAACTTTCTTTCTCCAACACATTCTAAAAGTAAGCAGTAAAATGTTCTTTCTTTTAATGAAATTCTAAACTCTCCAGTTTTTAATGACATTCAATTATACTTCTCAGAACAAGTAAATAAGAATAGGTATTATTTGTAAAATAGTGATTCTAAAAATATTCTAATTATTTTTTGGATAGCCCTATTTACACATTCTTTTTTTTTTCTATAACTTACTTTTAATTACTGGGAGAAGAACCAATAACTCAAAGCCAATTAGGATACCTAAATAAACAATAAGACTAAGTAGGGAACCACAGTTTTCACCTTATGAATGTAATAATAGCAACATCAGTTCATGCTCACTGGGCTCTTGCAGCAAAGACTAACCAAGTGTGGGATAGAATGTTGTTCTGGATGGAAGTCCTTCCCTTCATTTACCTTTCTGTTCCTTCTTTTTCTTATTCTTTTCTTTTCTTTCTTTCTTATACATATGCAGCATATATTTTTGCAAACCAGACCAGTCTGAAATACAATTTCCTAAAACAAAAAAAGAAAATTGTTATAGCTCTACACTTTTTATTCAATAGAGTCTTTGCAATGCCAGTCCTCTCCCAAGTTTCTCCTTCTAACTGTGGTGCTCTCAATAAAAGTTGTGTCTTAGTAATTAAAATCACAGACCCTCGAGCTAGCTGCCTGAATTAAAGTTCAGTTCTAATCTTTAGCAAACATGTGGCCTTGGCTACATTCTACATGTCTCTGTCTTTGTTCCCTTATATATGAAACAATATATTATTATATAATAATAAAAGCAAGACCTCCCAGTGTCATTGTGAGGATGAGATAATGCATATAAAGAATTTAGAATGATGCCAATTACAAAGTAAGCAGTAAAAATGTTAACTACTCTAGAGGCTGGGATAACATTCAGTGGGAGGCTGTGTGCTTTAGTGTGTGCAAAGCCCTGGGTTCAATCCTTGGCACCAAAATAAATGAGATAAAAATGTTAATATTTATTTTGGTGCTATTATTGTTGCATTTTTCAGAGACGTACACATATTCTGAAAGTGTTTAAGCCTAATTCTGTAGTTTGTCTTTCTTTATTTCTGAATATATATAATCTTTGTTTAACTTAGTTCTTCATATTCTCAAATATCTATGCAACATACCCTCCCATATCATATCAAGTTCAGATTTTCACCCTCACCCCCGACCTTTGACATTCAACATTCAACAAGTAGGATTTAGATAATGGATCTCAATGTACTTCTTTTCCCAGGTGGTTTCCTCTTCTATCTGGGGCACTGCATAGCACTTCAGGATCACAATTATTTGAGAGACTACATCTTAAAACTGACCATCCGTTCCAATCTGGTTAGTTATTGTTTTTGCAATGGGCTCTTTTTGATGTTTATGCAAAAGCTTTATTTTCCATTTGGAGAAAGCTGAGTCAAACTGATACTGAGACATTATTAAAAGAAGAAAGAAAATAAAAAAGCAAGTAAAAGGTACAAAATCCAGACTTATTGATGACTCCTTCAATCAGTCACTTTTCAGCTCTTGTATTTTTGTTAATGAATCATTAGGCTCTATCATCAGATTGTAACATGGTCCACTTTATGCTTTGAATATAGCCCTTGCTGCTCTGCCATTGCAACTTATTTTTAAAATGCACATTTTTTTTTTCTCTTTCTCTCTCCCTTCTCTTTCCTAATGGCTCCCCCTCCCTAATCTGAGGGGAAACAGGATTACCTTTCTTCCCCATTTTAGGCAGATTTATCTGTCCTTCAGTACACACCCACCATAGAAACAAAGTAATTCAGACTTTGGGGATGTCACCAAAAGATCTGAGAAATTATCATATCCCAAACTGAAATGGAACCACCATTTGACCCAGCTATCCCACTCCTTGGTCTATCCCAAAGGACTTAAAAACAGCATACTACAGTGACACAGCTACATCAATGTTCATAGCAGTACTATTTACAATAGCCAAGCTTTGGAACCAATCTAGATACCTTTCAATACATGAATAGATAAAGAAGCTGTGTTATATATACACAATGGAGTATTACTCAGCAATAAAAGAGAATAAAATTATGGTGTTTTCAGTTAAATGGGTGGAGTTAGGGGATACCATGCTAAACAAAGTACACCAATCCCCCCAAAAACAAAGGTTGAATGTCCCCTCTGATAAGTGGATGCTAATCAATAACTGAGGGGTAGGGAGGAGGTATAGGATGAGTGGAGGAACTTTGGGTGGGGCAAAGGGGATGGGAGAAGGGATATGGGAGTAGGAAAGATGGTGGAATGAGATAATTATTATTACCCTAGGTAAATGTATGATTGCACGAATGGTGTAATGCTACTTTGGGTACAGAGAATTGAAAATTCTGCTCTATTAGTGTACAATGAATCAAAGAAAATTCTGCTGTCATGTATAAGTGATTCGAATGAATGAATAAACAAATAAACAAATGTGAATTACACCACCAACAGAGAACACATGGAATGTAGCCTTTGAATCACCTCTAAAAGCTCCCTGTTCCTGCTGATTGAGAAGAATCACAGCCTCTGGGACAGGAATCTCTTGTGTTTCTCTTTTGCTAGCAAAGCAATAAACCTTCTTTTTCTTTTTTCTTAAAAGCATGTCCTCATTATTGGATTGGCATTGGGGACAAGGACTGAGTTTTGATTAAAAACATCACTTGAACATTTGAGAAATAGATTTGAATTTCATCATGCATATGGCAAAGTGAATGTCTCAAAATATAGTACAATTGATACCAGAGACAGGAACTTGTAACTTGGTGATGGTAAAAGTAAAACCCACCTAAGTGAGCACAAGCATATATTCAAGGTTTTATTGCCACTTTAGCCGAAGGAAATCAGCACTGATGGAAGGGGGACCAGGCTACTCCCAGAACTACAGAACACGTAAGCTTTTATTAATTACACGGGGTGGACAAAACTCCATTAAGCTTTCATTGTCCAGAGGCAAGGTTTTAAAGGAGGTTTGTTTGTTCTGCAAATATTCTGACCTTGAGGAATACCCAGTTTATACCAGAAAGTACTGTATTCCCCACTATCTGTATATGTGCCACCATCCCTCACACAAATCTATCTCATCCTTATGATGAGGTGGAGCTATGGTACTCTGGAGAGAGAACATGGGTGGGGGTGGAATAAAACATATGCCATACTTTTAATGGGCAACAGGTTAAGGGCTCCAGGAGTTTGTATGAGTTTTGTGGTGATCCCCAATCACCTGTTCTCTAATTTAGTTTATTTCTGGAGACAATATAGCAAAGACATACTAGCATTCATGATGCCCCTAGTTTCTGTGGTTAATATGATCTCGAGAGTGAAAGAGATCATGTTGTGTGATACAACAACATATACTTTTGTTATGCTGGAGTTTGGGACCCCCAAAAGACCACCAGAGACAGAGATCCATGTAAGCAGCAAAGAGGCGTTTCTTGAGAGCTAGCTGGGTCCTCCGTGCACACAGCAACTGGTGATGCTGAAAGGCCCCGAGCCCAGGGTTTGCAGCAGTTTTATACACTCTTTGGGGAAAGCAGGGACTTCACATACATCATAGCATCTCTTAGCAAATCATTATACACCGTGGGAAAATCATAAAACAACTCTAAAACATGATTAGCACATTCACTGGCGGGAACAAGTTGGGTAAGGGTGATTGGTTAGTACAAGAGAGGGATTCGTTTGAACTGATTGATGTAAGCCATGAGGGGAGTACGTGCTGAACCAAATGGTTTCCCAACATCTTATCAACCATCATAAACTACTGGGAGGGTCATCTGGCATCCCTGGTATTTTCCCTGTCTCATGCTGATTGGTGGTTGCTAGGAGGTTGGTATAGGTCTTCACCTAGCCTACCTGAGTCAGGAACACCTGGCAGGGCAGATCTCTCCTGTTATTTGCAGATAAACAACTCAGCAGAGTGGGTATGTGCCTGGGAGTGCTCTGTGGGTTTTCAAAGGACAAGGGTCACGCCCCACTCCTTGAACAGGCTTTACTCTGAGGTAGAGGCTGGTGTCTCACTTTTAATGGATCTTGAATTAAGACCTCAGAGTACTTTGGCCCTTTGTCCCCATGGTGACCCCTGGCAGCCTCTCTGTTACCCAGTGTACCACCTACAATGACCTATTTGAATTTCTGATTTGCTCTAATCTTGTTTATCCTTTAGGGTAGGATTCGTGAAAGCCAGAAGTTCCTCTTAGGTGGGTTAACTGAAACCAGTTGAATCTAAGATGTCAGAGTGACCTTCAGATAACCTATCACTTCCTTATAATCTAATTTACACACTAACAGACATACTACTAGCCATTATTACAGAAAGCATCAGACCATATAAGGAACAAAAAAAGGATACCTGAATTCTGAAAAATCTCCACCCATTCCAGGAAAAAAAAAAACATGAATATTCCTCTTCTTTATTAGGCTCTATGTTTTTTGTTTGTTTGTTTTTTGTTTATCCCTGTATCCATAATTCTCCATTCTCAGGTCAGTGAATAAAATTGTGTTTTAGGCACTCAATGTTTCATTTTCTGCTTTGTGATACCCAGTGGAAAAAGGAATTGTTTCTGGGGGGACTCTCTTATAAATAGTGTGGGGGTGCAACAATTAAGGGTAAAAATTTCCAACCTTAGTGCCAACTTCTCCCCTTATTTGTTTATACATTTATTTACTTTTGAGATAGGGGCATATGGCATTGCCAAGGCTGGTCGTGAACTATTAGACAGAGCTTGGCATCATCGTCAAGGCAATTTTGAAACATATCCTTCTTAGAATAAGAGTCACCTCAAGGTCATTCTGACTCAAGCCTGACCTAAACCACAGACAATACTCCAACATCATAAGGAAATTGTTATCTGGGCCTGAAATCCTAAAACACCTAGTTCCTTATAAATGTGACACTACAATGACTTTTTCCTGACAATCGCCTAACAACAGCCTAACTGCCAATTTTTCCCCTTTTTCACTCTCCTATATCTACCCCAGGCTGCAAGCAGAAGATAGGTCTCAGTCTCCACTGGGCCACCCCTCCACAGATTTGTCCCCAATAAACCTGTGGTCTATTGAGCCAACTCACCTTTCTATTTCCTTCATTTGCTTCTTTCTTTATAGGAACCAACCTACTGCCTGCCTCAGTCTCCCAAGTAGCTGGAATTACAGGTTTCTCACTGCTTGTTTTCAACCACAAGAGTACATGTCAGGTCTCAGGACATTGAGGACATGTTTAGTTTCCTCTACAATACAGATAAGAGATTCATCCTCACAAAACTGTTGTGAGAGTTAAATAAATAACTCTATGTAAAGGTCCCATTATATTGCTTCTAGAATACTACAAAATGTTATTTATGAAATTAAAGATGTAGACGGGAGGAAAGTATTTTGAAATTAATTTTTGAAATTTAATTTCCACTAGATTTTTAATAGTTATAGCCTGTTGAATTTATAGTGGATTTCTCTAATTACAGTTTGTAATGGCCAGATTATTACATAAAAAATAATTACCCTGATGATAGCATTTGTACACACATCTTATTTTAAAAAGCACTTCAATTTCTGTAATTTGCTTTAACTATGAAGCTATGATCCTTGAAAAACATTTTTAATGATATGGCAATGGGACATTTTTCTGACCTTTATTTATTGGCTTGATTAGTATACCTAATGGCATGAACACACATACATATACATGAAGAACTAATTGTTCTAGTGTACCACAAGCTACAGTGACAGGTATTGTAATTCCAGCATTGGCAGTAGGTTTTGCCTGCCTTTGTCCAATGTGAATTATTTTCTTTTGCAAACAGTTTAATGCTGCCACATGGAAAATTGTGAAAAGTCCTGGTTCTACTTCATATATGATTCTGTAGTATAACAATTATATTTCCTCTTCCAGACAATGCATCCTTTCTGAAAAAGTGACAGTGCTTATGAATACGCCTTCCTATTTGTAAAACAAACCCTGAAACTCTCTAGGGCCGGGAGTTTTAGCAATTATTGGATCACGGTTACACTTTGTCAGGACTAAATGTTTTACATCCTTGTTGGAAGAGAGGAAAACCCTAAGATTACAATATATTTGAACAAGAAGGCGCTAACTTTGCATTATTTTCCATTCTTCCTCCTGTCTTTGTCAGGAGGATGGATCCATGCTGTGCTATTCTCTATTCTGGTTGCCACCTTTGTCATGAGAATGAGACACCAGAATCAGAGTGTTTCCTGTGAGATATAATAGCATGCTTTCCCACTCTCACCTCTCACAAGATGCTGTATTTAGTTAGGTTAGAGCCTCTGAATCCTTAGGGCATTTGCTCCACATTCACCTAAGCTGTCCTTTTTGCTTGTATTCATTGTATAAGTATTTGAAGTCTTGGTCAGTTTTGCAGTTCTTCCCTATCTCAAACACATTCTGTCCTTCCTTGCTCCCCAAATGCTATTTATATTTACCATTTTCTGATCAATTAAACAAATACATATTGCGATTTGTGGGACATGAAAGCAAACATATACTTTAATTATTTTTTTTAAATACCGACTACCTACAAATACTTTAATATTCCAATTGTGCATAGGACTATGAAAGAAGTAGTTTGTATGCATTTGAGAGACAATATGGTGGGATGAGCACTTAAAAGGAGTTCATTTCCTCAATGTTGCATCTATTTTTTTTTACTGAGAACACATTTAGCTATCAATTTTTATTTTACTATTTTCCTTTTATCCCTGCAAAGATTTAAATACTATATTACATTTTTAAATTATGCTTCTGTCCTATATGGTGTCACCATGGTCAACATCCATACACAGCTACATTTTGACATATAAACAGAATTTCATCTCCATGCAAAACAAGAGGATGCGTTAAGTATTATAAATCCATATGAACTTGAAAAATAAAAAGATAAGAAGATATAGAACTATATTGATTTAGTCAATAACAATTCCTGCATTATGTTTGTGAGAAGTATTTTTTAATCTTAACTTTTTAGTCTTTTTCTCCCAGAAGAAATTGGCCAGATATTGAATTATGCATGATCTTTTGTTAGAAAAATAAACAGCATTGTTGTTATCAGTTTAGGTCATATTAATAAGAAAAACAGAAATCCCATTAAGTATTTCAACAGAAGCATTTTAATTCAGGTGATTGATGATCTAACTCTAACTGCCTAACAAGCAACTAGTCTCTCCCTGGCAGTGAGAACCTCTGAACTCTTGGCCCCAAACTCTACCTGGTACCCTAACTTGACTTCCTGTGCTATAGTACTTGTTGTATTGTCATCTCTCCCCAGGGTCACAGTGGTGACTCCTATGTCAGCGCCATTGCCTCACCATGTTAGTCAGCTTTCCATCACTGTGGACAAAATACCTTACAGGAGCAACTTATAGCAGGAAAAATTTATTTTGGCTCATAGTTTCAGTCTATGGTCAGCTGGTTTCATTTCTTCGGGTCTCAGTTAAGGAAGAAAATGATGGCAGAAAGTTACAGCAAAGAAAATCTGCTCAGCTCAGGGCAGCTAGGAAGCAAAGAAACAGAGAGGAAGGGGTTAGGGAGAAGATAACCCCTATCAGGGAACACCCCCCCCCAATAACCTACTCCCGCCAACTAGGTCCTGCGTCCCTTCAGTCATTTCAGCTATTAATGGATTAATCCACTGATGAGGTGAGAGACTCATGATTCAATTACTTCCCCCAAACTCCACATCTGAACCCTACCACATTGGGGACCATGCCTTCAATACATGGATTTGGAGGGACATTCCAAATCCAAACCATCACATTTACTATCAACACAGTTGTTCTGTAATCCCTTTGCTCTAAGATATTCAGAAATATATGCTTCCCTTGATGCCTAATATGGGCCATGCGAAGCTTAGGAACACTGAACTCAGGCCCTTCTTCTGCCTAACCATGGCCGGCACAAAGTCTTTCACTGTGCATTTTTGATGGATGTGAGGCCATCCTATGAAGCAATATCCTTTGTATTCTTAAATAGGATCATGGAGCAAGCTTCTCTCTGCCATTTTAAATCTCCTCAGTCAACCCCACACACCTCCTACCCCCAAGTTTCTATCTAGAGAGGAGATAAGAATACACATTCCACTGGTAGCTTCTCTTATTTCTTCTTTGTCATAAGAGTCCTTCACAACTGTGAGGAGAGCTTCTGCTATGCTCTCCACCTTCTCTATCTCAACTCAGTCATGCAGTTCTCCACACCTGTAGCTCAATATATCCAATTTATACAAATTATTATTTTTAAAAAAGACTTTTTGTTTTTTGTTTTTTTTTTGAAATGGCCAGGTTCTTATTTCTGTTGCTTCCCTGGTTTGTGGGGATAGAGGTTTGAGACAACAATTGCTTGTGTCTTAGAATTGATTTAAGAATGTCATTGGCTGAGATCAGAAACTAACATTAGAAACAATTTTCTTCAGAAAATTGTGAGGATTTTGATTATCTGACAGAATTTTCAGTCTGGTGAGACTGAAGTCAATGTTTCAGTAGAAGCAGCAGATTCTTCTCTCTAGCTGGTATCAGGAGACCCTTACACAGCAGTACTGCTTATAACCAGTGTTAAGATTAGTTCAGAGGTCTTTATTTTCTTGGAGGTCTGAGGATCTAATGTTATCCTCATGGCTCCCAGGTCTTGACATTCAGGGTCATAATTTCTGATGCTTTGGGTCAGCAAGCCTTTTCTGGATCATTGTGGTCAGGACTAGTTCCAGAGGCCAGCCCCACACTGCCCAGATTTTTGCAGAGCCACCAAAAAATGAATCCCAAAGCTACTCAAAGAATAACATGACTTGCTGCATTTTCTCCCCTCAGTATAGGGCTTACTATCCAAGTATTTATCAGGGATACAACTCAAATCTTTCTTCCAAGAATAAATGTCATATAAAGCTAATTTGTATGGCGACCTAACTAAAGGAGAACACTGAAGAAATTTTTCTCTGAAATATAAGGATAGCAAACCTTACTTCAGAAAAGCTACTTATTTGTAATTTGTACATATATCTGCGTGGTTATTTGCATAGATGTCTGTACCTCACCAGGCACAAACTTTCCAAATACAGGAATCTTTTCCACTGGGTTCTTCCAGTGCCTAACACATCTGACGTGAAAAAGGAATAATAAATAAATGTAGAATTAGCAATTAATGAATCTGTTCCAAGGTGATTCCCTTCCCCTTGCCATATTGTGAGGAGGTACTTGATATTGTTTCTAACTAAAGGAGAGAAACTTCAACTCAATCCCTGATGGGGACTACTCAAGGCAAGTATCTTCCTAAAGGTAGATAGCACTTAAGACTCAGATTTATCAAACTTATAAACAAATATTTAGGAAATAACATGACCTAAGTTTACTTTTTAAGCCAATCAGTATTTACTAGAGTAGATCAATGTGTGTTGTACAAAACATCAGTTCTCAAGGATCCTTGCTAGACACTATGTAGAATTTTCATCAAATATTAAGTAACTTTAAAAGCAGTGAGACAAGTAGGCTTCTTTATTGAAGTACTTTTTGTACCAGTTGAGGGAACAACATGTGGTAGAATATAGTGTGCTGAGATTTCAAAATTATTTGACAAAGAAACTTTATTTTTATAATAACTTTCCCAATGCTCATGTTCCATATTGAAAATGCTGGATTAGAAAACACTTTAAAATTTCAACGCTAAAATGGAGCCACACATAAAGATTTTTTCCTATCAAATTATGAATTCAAAAGTAATTTTACTTTAATCATCCTGTTGCAAGCATCCAGCACTTACTTGTTCTTGGCACATAGCAAGTGCTCAATAAATATTTGTTTAATAAAGGACACAATGAGAGCTATATTAGACTTAAGTGTTTACTATATTGAATGCAAAAATTATACTGAATTAGCAATACATTTTGATGGTTTTAGACTACTAATGATGCATGCTAATGGAAATGTGTGTTAAAATTATTTAAAAAGTCTCAAATGAGAACAAAAAATTCACACATACATTTTTCTATAGAAAAAGAAAGAGTACACGGAAGAGGTTGACTTATCCCAAAATATATTAAAAAACAATTAATCTAAAAACAATATATAAAATGATAATAACACAAAATTCTGATGAATAATATAGACCTCTCTGAAAATACTACATTGTTTTAACATAAACTGGGTTTCTGTATTATTATTATTTTCCCTATTGTTGTGGTTTGGATGTGAGATGTCCCCCAAAAGCTCATGTGTTAAACAATGATTGAAGGTTTAGAGGAGAAATGAATGGGTTATGGAAGCCTTATCTCAATCAATGCTCTCTTGATTGGATTAACTGAGTAACTGAAGGTGGGTAGGGGGTGGCTAGAGGAGGTGGGTGCCTGGGGGCATTACCTTGGGTATATATTTTGTGTCTGGAGAGTGGAAACTCTTTCTCTGCTTATTGATCATCATGTGAACCACTTCCGTTCATCACACTTCGCCACATAATGTATTGCCTCACCTTGAGCCCCAAGGAATGGAGCTGCTTATGGACTGAGACCTTTGAAACAGTGAGCCCTCAAATAACCCTCCTCTAACATCATTCTGATCAGGTCTTTTTTTGAGTCACAGCAGTGAAAAACATCCATGAAATGATTTAGTAGGTTTGGCTTCCTAATATTTATTTAGTTCTATGGCATTCATCATGATGGAATAACTCCATTTTGTTACCTGGTAAAATTTCAGCAACTAGGTTGTTCTATTGTTTAGATTCAGTCTAAGATCATCCACAGTTAGAAAAAAATATACCAAACACAATATTCCATGGAATAACAGTAATAACTGCAACATCCCAATTACAAATGTTTAAAGTGGAGCCAAAAATGATTATAACTAAAGTTTTCTATTTTTATGAGCTTTTTCCTTAAATATTTGGGAATGTATCTATACATCTCTAATTTGACTTTACGCATCATCGGCAGGCTTCTAAACATATTTGGTGGAAGATTGTTAGTAGAAAGAGGATTTATAATCTATTGATTTTTTTTTTCATTTTGGGGAATGCAATCAGTGACGAAGGTCACAAGTACCCTATTTTTCTTCAGTGAGTTCTGAGAACAAATGTGATTATATGCCAATCCTTTAAGATGTACAATGTGCTCCACAAGTAAAAGAAACATTTTTTTTTATTAATACACGCAGACAGTTCTTGGAAACACTGTATTTTTAAGTAATAAATTGTGCTCCAGAAAGGGAGAGGGTTGTTATCTGGTCTGTCACCTTTCCTCTAGTCTCAAAGGCATTTAAGAATTTGCCTCTTGGTTGAATCCTTCTCTTTGAAATCTAAAAAAGGGGAATATGTTAATGTATGCCAGAGGCGGGATAACTAGAATTCTTTTGAGGTCCATACTAATAAATGGTACACCTGCACCTGGGTGTCTAGACAGTTTATTGAATTACTTGTATAGGAAAAACCTGTAATTGATGAGTAATCTGCTGCACCAGAGATAGAATTTAGTTTCATACCTCTGGGAAAATCATTAGTCTATGAAGGTAGAAAGCTGATGGGACCCAGGAACTCATGGCTTCACTGAGCAAAGATGGATGTACTTACTAAACCTTAATTCCTATGATCATGCATATCCAAGTTTGGAGAAACTGAACTTTTAGAAACTGAATTTTGGAGCAAGGAACTTTAACCCTGCTGTTCCTATGTGTGCCAGGCTGGCTATCGGTAATGTGGAAAGGCTGTTGTTAGGGACTGAATGAATTATATTTTGTTTCCTGAATTTGATGTGATGTTGAAATCCAAGAACACACTACAACTCTTGGTCAAGCAAATCAAACGTAATCCTAGGTCTATTCTGCCATCTTAAAAACCTTTCCAGGCTTCTCTGTGGTGTGAAAGCAAGAAAATAGGCAGCTTCTCAGCAAGCTGAGTAAAAAAAAAAAAAAAAAAAGGAGTAGGGGAAATTTTACTTAATACTGTATATTCATTCAAAGCAGATCAGGGATGCAGGAGGTTGGATATAATACAATAAGGAAGAAATCCCCAGCATTACTACATTACTACTATTGCTGCCAGTGGCACCAGGCAGAGGAGTCCCTCTTCAAGCAAATTAAAGGAATAAGGGAATTAAAGAAAACTGCATTTAGAGAGGCCTGAAGCATGTCTGGACACAAAGAGATCAGACGTCAGAGACATTGCCCAACTTAACTGAAAGCGTGGTGCACAATATCCTTGTGTGGGAATGAACCTTCTCTCTCCTCTGTGTGTGGAGAACAGAGGAAGAGATTATTTTCCAACTACTGCAGGGGGATGAAGAGAGCCAATTCCTAGCCAATTCCTGGCAAACCCAAGTTTGGCCCTAAATACAGGACTGGAAAATCCACACTGCACGACATAGAGTGACCAGAAGAAAATCTAACTTGGAGAGAGGTTTACACAGGGGAGTACAGGTCATGGAATCCCACCCAACTCCAATCTTATCACTGGCAAGACTGGCTTGGAGAGACGTGCCTGGCCAGGAATTCAAAAGGGCCAGGGTGAGAGATCTTGAGTTTGCAGACTGAACCCAAGAGACTAGGAAATGTGAGGTCTGCAGGTGACGAGGTGGACTAAGAATTGGCTCTTCCATCACACAAGAGGAATCCAGGGAAAATTCCTGAGGACCATCTTCCAGTGTGGACCAGGAACTGCTGGGCCCTGGAGGTGTGCTGATTTAAAATCTCCAGACCATTTCATTAAAGTTGTCACATTTAATGGCACAAAGTGATCATTGGGAGACATGTGTTCCTGAGTTTCTCATTTTCTTGCTGCTGGTCAGCTGAAGTGCTCTCAGCTCAGGCCACCTGGATTCCTTGCCAAGTGACCCTCTCCCAGACCCTCTAGGATCATAGCAATTCACTTCTCTAAGACAAGCAAAAGAGTTTCTCATTCTAGTGTGATAAAACAGAGTATTATACAGTATGACCATGGGAGTGGCTATCATGATATTGACAGACCCTGTCCACAACTGAGGGGAAAGGATGATACAGGATACTCAAGGGGGTGGTAATCTTGGGGGACTTTTAGAGGTCTTCGAATCACAAAATTGTTCCTAAATCCCTTTATTATTCTTTTAATTTCATTATCATCTGTAATTATTTCCATTTTTTCACATCCAATATTGAAACTTCTACACATCTCTCTTTATTCTTGGTTAGTCTAGTAAGAAATTTATTGTTCTGTCTCCTGGTGGTATTGATTTTAACAATTTTGTTTATTGATTTTCTCTCATATTTATTTTTTTCTTACCTTTAATGATGTATATTGGACCTGACATTAAAAAAGGACATAATCTGAATAGGACTATAACTTGTATAAAAATTAAATTTCACAAATTGATACTTAAGTTTCACAAGAGACACTTAGGCAGGTTCTTACACCATCTTTTATAAAATCTATAAAAACACTTAGAAAATAAATTATATAAATTCTACATAAGCTCTTTGAAAACATATGAGGAGGCAATACATCCAAATTTATTTCATAAAACCAGATTACTCTTATACTGAAGTCAGACAAAGATATTACAGAGAAAGAAAACTATAGACCAATATCCCACTTGATCACAGATAAACAAAAATTACTAAAAATAATAAATTGATTGAAAAAATATATAAAAATCATTCTGTATTATGACCAAATGAGCTTCATCTTGGGAATCAGTCATGCAAAGCTTATTTCAGGAATTTAAATTTATTCAATATTAATAAATCAATGCTATTTACTATATCAACAGATTAAAAATGAAAAATATGGGACTGAATGTGGTGGTCAATACATGCAAGCCCAGCTATTTCAGCAGGTGAGGCATAAGGATTGAAAGTTCAAGGCCAGCCTGGACAATTTAGACTGTCTCCAAAAATGGAAAAAAAAATTAAAAATAGAAATTAAATAAAGAAAAAATAAGCAAACAAAAAAAAAATAAAATAAAATCTCCAGACCAATTGACACTCAGTGAAGAATGTGGAGCTTATCTAATCTTAAACGCTGCCTCCAGGAATTCTGCCTACAGGATTACCACTTTGACTACAGCAACCCTACTCTGAGGGTGGAGCAGGCATTACACTCCAAGCCACTCTACATAACACTGCTGAGAAGAAAACCTGAGAATCTTTTGAACTCCAGTGGAAATTACTTTAATATTTTCTCTTTTTCTGTTTAATTGTGACCAAATAGATCATGGACACTTATACATATTCATATTTGTTTTTTTTTTTCTCATTTGTACCATTTTTGAAGCCAGTTATTTTTCATGGATCAGTATTTTGATGACCAGGGTGTTTGATTTGTTCTGTATACTTTTATTTTTATTTTTTTTTAATTTAAATATTTTTTTCTCTCACCTATTTCTCTTGATTCTCTTTCTCTCTTTTCTTCTGGTAACA
This sequence comes from Marmota monax, assembly GCF_021218885.2. Taxonomy (NCBI): domain Eukaryota; kingdom Metazoa; phylum Chordata; class Mammalia; order Rodentia; family Sciuridae; genus Marmota; species Marmota monax. The sequence goes on along the minus strand of NW_026694617.1, from coordinate 4,888,337 downwards.
GACCATCTCTACTGTTCTCTCTTTCACTCTTCCTTTAATTTTTAACTTCTATTTTCTCTCCTCCTTCCTCATTACATAATCATCACATAATCATGACATCATACAACATTTCTGTTCTCTCCCTCTCCACCATTGGAAATTATAAACCCACTTGGAAACTTACTGTATTTATCATGGGTAATAACTGATAGTATCATTACTGTTTATTGTAAAAATTAGCATTGTAGATGTCATAGCAGAAACTATTTGGTTCCTGTTGGATTAATGCTGTTTACAATTTACATTGGTAGTTGTTAATATTTTTCTCTTCTCCTAAACACTGAGGTTTAGAAACCTTCAGGAACAATATAAGTCCATAAGGTAGAAACTCTACTGCCTTGGATCCATAGTATTAGATGGGGAGACAAACAAACAACACGAAAAAGCAAAGGAACATATTGCCACAAACACAGAATAAAGCAAAGGAACATATTGCCACAAAAACTTTAATAACAGAATCCATTAACACCACTGTAGAAGAAATGTCAAAGAAGGAGTTTAGAATATAGATAGTAAAACAGATATATGAGTTAAAGAATAATATAAGGAATTAAATCAGGGAGAAAACACAGGAGGTGAAAGATCACATTAATAAAGAGAGAGAGATTCTGAAAATAAATCAGCAGAAATTTTTTAAATGAAAAAATAAATAAACCAAAATAAGAATTCAATGGAAAAAATCACCAACAGACAAGACCACTTGGAAGGCAGAGCTTCAGGCAATGAAGCCAAAATATATAGTCTTGAAAATAAAGTTGACTATGAAGAAAAGATGTTAAGAGACCATGAACAGAACATTCAGGAAATATGGGATAATCTCAAAAGACAAAATTTAAGACTTATCAGGATAGACAAGGTGTAAACCAAAGGAATACACAATATTTTCAATGAAATAATATCAGAAAATTTCCCAGACCTAAAGAATAAAATGGAAAATCAAACACAGAAAGCATATGTAACCCAAATACACAAAATTACAACAGACCCACACCAAGGCCCATTATTATGAAAATTCCTACCTAGTATACAGAATGATAGAATATTAAAGGGTGCTAGGAAAAAAAAATGACTAGTCACATTTCAAGGGAAACCAAGGTGGAGCTCAGCAGATTTCTCAACCCAGACCCTTAAAGGCCGGAGATCTTGGATTAATTTATACCAAACTTTGAAAGAAAATGGATGCCAGCCAAGAATTCTATACCCAGAAAAATTAAGCTTCAGGATTGTTGATGAAGTAAAAATCTTCTACAATAAACTAAAGTTCAACTAAGAACAAAGCAGGGAGGAAGAGCAGGAAGAAAAGATTAACATTAAACAGATACATGAGGTGGGAGGGAAAGGGAGAGAAAAGGGAAATTGCATGGTAATGGAGGGAGATCCTCATTGTTATACAAAATTACATATAAGAGGTTGTGAGGGGAATGGGAAAATAAATAAGGAGAGAAATGAATTACAGTAGATGGGGTAGAGAGAGAAGATGGGAGGGGAGGGGAGGGGAGATAGTAGAGGATAGGAAAGGTAGCAGAATACAACAGTTACTAATAGGGCATTATGTAAAAATGTAGATGTGTAACCGACGTGATTCTGCAATCTGTATTTGGGGTAAAATTGGGAGTTCAAAACCCACCTGAATCAAATGTATGAAATATGATATGTCAAGAGCTTTGTAATGTTTTGAACAACCAATAAAAAAAAAATAAATAAACTAAAGTTAAAAGAATTCACAACTAGAAAGCCTGTACTCAAAACATACTCAATACAAAATGACAGGAATAAAAACCATTTCCCAGTAATATTGAATATAAATCGCCTAAAATCATCAATCAAAAGACAGAGACTGGAAGATTGGATTAACAAACAAGACCCAAGTATATGCTCAAAGAGATTCACTTCATAGGCAAAGACATCTACAGACTGAAGGTAAAATAATGTAAAAAAGATCATCATTCCTATGATCTTGTAAACAAGCGGGGATTTCTGTCCTCATATCCAATAATGTGGACTTTAAGCCAAAGTTAATCAGAAGGGGCAAGAAGAATATTTCATATCGCTTAAGGGAATTATACATCGAGAAGACAATAACAATCATAAATATTTATCTCTCGAACAATGGATCATCTATGTACATTAAACAAACCCTTCTCAATTTCAAGAATCAAATAGACCACAACACAATAATACTGAAGGCCTTTATCTCACCTCTTTCACTACTGGATAGATGTTTGTCTCAACAGATGCAGAAAAAGCATTTGACAAAATATAGCATCCACTCATGTTCAAAACACTAGAAAAACTAAGGATAGTAGGAATATACCTCAACACGATGAAAGCTATATATGCTATCCCAAGGCCAACACCATTCTAAATGGAGAAAATAATGAAAGCATTCCCTCTAAAAAACTTGGACAAGACATGGAAGCCTTCTTTCATCACTCTATTCACAATTGTCATTGAAACTCTAGTCAGAGCAATTAGAGAGAAGAAAGAAATTAAAAGGATATGAATAGAAAAAGTCAAAGTATCCCTATATGCCAACGACATAATTCTATATCTAGAAGACAAAAAAAAAAAAAAAAAACTCCACCAGCAAATTTCTAGAGCTCATAAATGAAATCAGCAAAGTAGCAAGATGTAAAAAAATGAACACCCATAAATCAAGTGCATTCCTATATATCAGTGATGTATCTACTAAAAGAGAAATTATGAAAACTACACCATACATTTTCTTCACAAAAATATTGTGAGATCAATCTAAAAATAGAGGTGAAAGACCTCTATGATGAAAACTGCAAAACACTAAAGAAAGAAATTGAAGCTGGTTGCAGTAGTGCATGCCTGTAATCCCAGTGGCTCAGGAGGCTGAGGCAGGAGGATTGTGAGTTCAAAGACAGTCTAAGCAATTTAGCTCAGCAAGGTCTTAAGAAACTCAGAGAGACCCTATCTCCAAATAAAATATAAAAAAGTTCTTGGGGTGTGGCTCAATGTGCTTGTGTCACTCGCCAGTATCAAAAATAAAAAGAAATTGAATAAGACCTTAGAAGATGGAAAGATCTCCCATGTTTTGAACAGGCAGAATTAACATTCAAAATGGCCATAGTTCCCAAAGCACTGTACAGATTTAATGCAATTCCTATTAGAAATTTAATGATGTTCTTCACAGATATAGAAAAAGCAGTCATGAAATTCATTTGGAAAAATAAGAGACATAGAATAGTCAAATCAATTCTTGGTGAGAAAAGCGATGCAGGAGGCATCACAATACCAGACCTTAAATTATACTATAGAGCTATAATAACAAAAATCATATGATGTTGGCACCCAAACAAACATTAAGACCAATGGAACAGAAGAGAAGACACAGAGACAAATCCAGGTAATTAGAGTTTTCTCATACTAGACAAAGGTACCAATAACACACATTGGTGAAAAGAAAGTCTCTTTATTAAACAGTGCTGAGAAAAATGGAAATCCTCATGGAGTAAAATGAAATTAAATCCTTCTCTCTCACAAAACTTAATTCAAAATGGATCAAATACCTAGGCATTAGGACAGGGACCCTGCACCTACCAGAAGAAAATATAGGCCCAATACTTCATCATTTTAGCTTAGGAACTGACTTCCTCAACAAGACTCCTAAAGCTCAAGAAGGAAAATCAAGAATCTGTAAATGGGATGGTATTAAACTAAAAATCTTCTTCACAGCAAGCAAAACAATCAAGATCATGAAGAGAGAGCCTATAGAATGGGAGAAAATCATTGCCACCTGCACCTCAGATAGAGCATTAATCTCCAGGATAAATAAAGAACTCAAAAAACTTAACACCAGAAAACCAAATAACCCAATCAATAAATGGGCAAAGGAACTGGACAAGCACTTCAGAAAAGAAGAAATACAAATGGTCAATAAATATATGAAAAAATGTTCAACATCTCTAGCAATTAGAAAAATACAAATTAAAACTACACTGAGATTCCATCTCATTCTAGTCAGAATGGCAGTTGTCAAGAATAAATGTAACAATAAATGTTGGTGAAATTGTGGAGAAAAAGGTGCACTCATACACTGCTGGTGGGACTGCAATTTGGTGTGCCCACTCTGGAAAGCAGTATGCAGATTCTTCAAAAAACTTAGAATGGAAAAACAATTGATCTAGTTATCCCACTCTTCGGCATATTCCCAGAAACCTTAAAATCAACATAATATAGTTATGTTGCAACATCAATGTTTTACAGTTCAGTTCACAATAGCTAAGCTATAGTCCTAATCTAGGTGCCATACAACAGATGGATGGATAAAGAAAATATTATGTATATATATATATATATATATATATATATATATATATATATATACACACACACACACACATACACACACACATACACAATGGAATATTACTCATCCATTATGAATGAAATTATGGCATTTGCCAGTAAGTGGATGGAACTGGAGACTATTATGCTAAGTGAAATAATCTATTTTCCATAAATCAAAGCCTGTTCTCTCTTATATGCAAATGCTCACACGCAATAATGTGTGTAGGAGAAAATAGGAGCTCATTGGATTAGACAAGGGGAATGAATGGAATGGGGGGATGGGAATAGGAAAGACAGTAGAATAAATAGGACATAACTCTCCTATGTTCATATAGGAATACACAATCAATGTAACTCCACATCATGTACGATCACAAAAATGGAAAGTTATACTCCAAGTGTATATAATATGTCAAAATATACTCTAATGTCATTAAAAAAAATAAAAAATCTTACTATTGTAAAAAATGTTATCCTATATGAAAGATTGTCAATATGCCCATCTAAAATCTTCCATTTTAAAATCTTTTGAACTTGCAATATTCCAGAAATTGATGAAAAGTGAATAATATTGATGTATTAGTTTCTCCAAAAAACAGTAACAAATTATCACAAATTGGGCAATTAAAAAAATTGTTGTCTTACCATAATGGTTCCTAGAAAGTTTAAATTAGAGTGTCAACAAAATCATGATCACTCTTAAGGCTCTATAGGAAGATTATTCCTTGTTTCTTTCTAGCTCCTGATAGTTTTGGACAGTCCTTGGAATTCCTTGGTTTCTTATCACTCCAATATGTGTCTCTTGCATATAGCATTAACCTCTGTGTGTTTGTCTATGTACAAATTTGTCTTTTCTTATGAGGACATAAGTCATTGAATCTGGAACTATTTTAATCCAGTCTTACTTCATCTAAACTTGATTATATCTGCAAAGACCTTATTATTAAAGAAAAGTTAAAATGGAAAGACCATTGGCCTAATTGTCCCACTTCTCAGCATATACCCAGAGAACTTAAAATCAACATAATATTGTTATGTTGCAACATCAATGTTTATAACAGCTCAATTCCCAATGGCTAAGGTATGGACCCAATCAGTCTAAGTGTCATTCAACAGATGAATGGAGAAAGAAAAAAATTATATATATATATATATATATATATATATATATATATATATATATATATGATGGAATACTTAAAGGAGTCACATTCACATGTGACTAACACAGAGTTAGACCTTGAACATATTTTTAGGGGACACAATTCAGCCCATGGGAATATATCACACAGTAGATTTTGGCCATGATATCTTTTAATTTTGTTCTATCATTGACAATTTGATTCATTTATTTGTTCAAAATTTTTACTGAGTTGAGTATTCTTCTATGGACTCAGGATTTACCAAATAAAACAGATACTGTCCTTATGTTCATGAAGCTTAAATTGTAATGAGTGCAGATAGGAAATACACAATAACGCAAAATTTATCAAATTATAGTGGTATGAAAGAAGAAAAACAACAGTATAGAAATGTCAAGTTCTGGTAGGTAGAGATTGACATTTTGACCCTATCAATATAAGGACACTCTGAGTGAGGCAAGAAACCTGAGGGTTTTGAGGAGAGAAATGAGAGAATCTGAACTGTTTTTAAAGGATCATCAAGCTTTGGGGACAACAAACTAGAAGAAGTATTGGGATTCCAATCAATGAGGAAAACAAGTGCCCTATCCTATGAAAGTTAAAAAACCAGAGAAAAAGTTATAGGAATTGAATATATAAGAGATGATAGCTTGAAGAAGTTAGTAATGAAAGTAATGAGAAGTGGTGGGACTGGAGTACATGTAAATGCTTGTGCCCAAAAGATTTCCCGATGAAAAGAATGGCTACAAGATTTTTGACCTAATCAACTCAAATTATGAAACTGCCATTAACTTAGAAGGCATGACTTTGAGAGCCAAGTGTGTGTGTGTGTGTGTGTGTGTGTGTGTGTGTAAGGTAGTATCCAGGATTTTTAAAATTTTTGACATGCTACTTAAAATGACTAGTAGAAATCCAAATGAGCATATCAAATATGGAACTATATGCACAAATCCAGATTTCAAGTGATATGTAAGTGATAAAGTTTTACTAAACTAGACATTAAATCAATAGAGCTATATGAAAGCATCCTCCCTAATAGATCATTTCATAAGCCCTATAGCATTTGCAAAGTTACATCAGGTATGGGTATTATAATACCTAGGACAGTTCAGATAATATTTTCTCAGTAAGTAGATTTTTGTGCTCTAGAACTATTTCCTAAAGTTGATTATGTGAGGGAGAGCTTATTTTATGGGGAGTTTATTTTTTAATAGTGCATATTCATTATACAGAACAGTGGGTTTAACTGGGGCATATTTGCACATGCACAAAACATACTTTGATCATTTCCACCCTCTTATGCCCTCCCTTACCCTTTACTCTTCCCTTCCTATAGGATGTTTTAAAATAGATTACCTAGTCAGTGCAGTAATATAGGTCTATAATCCCAGCTACTGAGGAAGTGAAGGCAGGAGGATCACAATTTCAAGACCAGGGCTGAGAAACTTAATGGGACCCTGTCTCAATTTATTTCTAAGTAGCTGGGGATGTAATTCATAATAAAAATCTTGCCTCGCATGTGTGTGGCTCTTGGTTTGATCCCCAATGCCACAGCAAATAAACAAAAAAATAAAATAAAATAAACTCATCTGTTCAACTTTGGATGATTTGCTTATACCCACTGAAGCAAGAGCATAAAGTGGGTATCTTAGTGGCCTGAACCAGGGCTCAATAATAAAATTAAATAAGAATAATCAGTGCTCCCCCTTGTTATTCTTTTTTAATATTTATTTTTAAGTGTAGATGGACAAAACACAATGCCTTTATTTTTATGTGGTGCTGAGGATCGAACCCAGGCCCCGCCTGTGTGAGGGAGAGCACTCTACCGCTGAGCCACAATCCCAGCACCCCCCCTACCAACCTTGTTATTCTATTCACCAACTTTCTCCTCATCTGAATTTGAAAAAGTGAGCTCTCAGGTTTCTGTGCCATCTTCATTGGGTGATCATTTTCAGACAGAGATAGAATGTTAAAAAGTACTATTCCTTGTTCTGTGCTAACGTTTCCAGTTTCCAATATAATTCAAAACAGGCTTCTTACTTCTCATTTGCACTGCTTCCCACCTCATTCTTGATGCTGAAATCCTTGTCTGACCTTCTTCTTTTATTAAATACATTTGAATGTTATTCATGATTTTCTTTACCAAGGCCAAATTCTCAGTGACCTTCTCCATTAACTCTCTCTTGATGAGTAAAGAATGTAAGTGCCAATTCCCATAGTCTAGTGTGTTTTCTTGGTAGTACAATGATTTTCAAAGTCAATGTTGACTATGTTTTCCTTAACAGAATACACTGAAGGGGATTTCTTCACACCTGAATACAGATAAAGAAAGTAGGCACATCCTGAGTAGATTAATTACACTGAGAAAGTACTTAAAATGTAAGAAATTCTGTAACATTGATCATCTCTAATAAGATGCCTAATTATCTTTAAAATGTTACCTTTACCTCCAATTATGTTTAGTAAAACATATGAGGCAAAAAAATCTAGCCCCTCTCAAATTAAAAAAAAATAGTTTCCATGTGTCAGTCTTTACATACTTTATCAGCAAATCACACAGTCACAAATTGAATTTAGTTAACAAAGTGTGATCATCTGTTTCTCAGCTGTGTTGGTGTTTTACATAACATTGCCTATCAAATTTATATTCAAATAAGAAAATCTCATCACATTAAAGTATTATTTACATATTCATATACTCTTTCCTTCAGGCAAAGACTCTAGCCATTCTTTACAGATGGATCTAACAATAAAACATTAAAACAAACACTGGGAAGAGAATTGAAGCATCACATAGGAATTGGTAACATATACCCTCCCTGCTTATGGCTCAAAGCTTCCTATCTTTTGTATCTTCAGGAATGTGTCTGGAACCTAATAGTTCAGAATCATTATGAAACGTAACATATTGATAAAATAAAAATAGTAATAGATTATTATTAGCAAAATTATCACATCTATAATTTTTTGCCTTCAGAATTTTTAAACATTAAAAAACTATAAACCTCCTTGTATTATCTTCTGTGCATAATGCTTAATAATCACTGAAATGCCATAAAATTGTTAGAAAAAAAGTGAAATAATCACAACTACATGGATGATTTCTTACTCTTGTCCTCTTAAATGACATGACTCCCATTACCTAGAGTCCCTATCATTAATAGTATCTCTTATTAGTCATTGAGATAAAAACACACTTCAAAAGAGGATGGCTTTTAAAAAATAAGACGAAAAAACATAAATAAAAAGGAGAGAAGGAGAAAATAGAGGGGAGGTAGGTAGTGGTGACTGGAAATAGGAAGAGAAAAGCATAATAGAAATTCAAAAGGAACATCTTGAATTTGAGGTTAAAACTTCACCATCTCCTCTCCCTTCTATTGAAGAACACCACCTAACCCCCAGCTGCAAATTCCCTGCAGCCTTCCTCCTAAGACCAGGTATTGGTTGGGCTTCTCCCTCCTTTTTGTAAGCATCTGATGTGCTGCTATGCTTATGGATCCTTATTTAACTCTGCATGTCATGTAACAGAAGGCAAAATGTCAACCTATTAAGGAATCTATGACATTTCTAAGAAATTTTGATTTTTATGAGCTTCAAAATATTTCTGAATAGCTGACTTGTGCAACATTATATGATAAGACTATTAAATAGTGCAGTGTCTTTGTGCTACTCAGGGCGGGGCACTGACGTCTACTGAGGTGGTGGGCCTTAGGCCTGATATCTGCTGGTGGTGCTAGATGTCTCAGCATAGCCATTGAAATGATCTCTGATTCAAGATACTCAAAACTCTACTGGACCTTTATCTACTGCTAACATTATTTTGATTCTTTAAAATCAGACTGAAATATGCACTCCATTATAAAAGTCAAATTGTACTGAAAGGCTTATAATAAGAATAATAAAAAAAGGTGCCTTCTGCCCTCTTTATTGGCTCCTGCTCCCTGAAGATAATGACTTTAAAACTCTTTCAGAACTATTATCTATTATTTACCACCAGATTTCTAATGAATATGTGTAAACTACCACTTATTGATTCATCAATAAAAAAAGTTTACTTCTCATAAAATACTTGAGGATTTTTGTGTTTTTTTATACCTCTCCTTCTTCTACTACCCTTCAAATAAATGCCATTCCAATTTTTATACATCCTTTAAAAAACCTTTTTATTTTGAAACAATTTTTGATAATAGAGGAGTTGCAAATATAGGCTAACTCTTATATTTACGTTTGTTTCTGATTTGGGGATTTTTGGTACTGGGGATTGAACTCAGGGGCACTCGACCGCTAAGCAACATCCCAGCCCTATTTTGTATTCTATTTGGAGACAGGGTCTCACTGAGTTGCTTAGCACCTAGCTAAATTGCTGAAGTTGGCTTTGAACTCAAGATCCTCCTGCCTTAGGCTCCCTAGCTGCTAGGATTACAGGCGTGCGTCACCAAGCCCAGCTTAACTTCTATTTTGTAGAGTTCTCACATGCCCTTTATCCAACTTTCCCTAATGTTCATCTCTTACAGAACTGTAATCAAACCTAAGAACTCAAAAGTACTAAGTAAAATTTGGAATTTAAATAGGTTTCACCAGTTGCTGTACTAAGGTCCTTTTTTTTCTACTTTAGGATCGAATTGAGGATACCGCATGGCATTGACCAGCCACATAGCTTTAAATTAATCTCCTGTGATGGGTGGCATTTTCTATTTTTTTTTTTTTCATGACTTTAATACTTTTGAAAAATACGTATCAACCATATCATAAAATGTCCTTCAATTTATATTTGTCTGATGCTCTCTCATAATTACATGGAGGTAATGAACTTTTCCACAACAGTAAGGTGCCTTTCAGATGACACCAAAACAGGGAGAACATAATGACAACCTGACTTATTACTGATGATGTGAACTTTCATCACTTGGCCAAGGTAATATCTACAAGGATTCTGCATCATAATGTAACTTTTCCCCTTCCCATGTTCTATTAGAACTCAGTCACTATATTGAGTTTATACTTAAAAGGAGGGAAATGAAGTGCTACTTTCTGGAGAGACAATGCCAAGTTACTTATGGACATATGTTAAAGTCAATGAAGCAATTCATACATATTCAGGGGTGGGGGATGTTCTTTGAGATCCCAATTCTTCTTAAAGTTTCATCTACTCACTAATTTTATCATTCATCAGAACCTATAGCAATTATTACTGTGACATACTAATGATGATTTTTAAAAAATTCTGTACCTATATTTCTTATTTGGAATTCTACTGTGAAGATTTTCCTTCTCACTTATTTGCTTATTTATTTATGTCAATGTGAATTCATGAGCATTCATATTTTGGTTTATAAAGCCACGTCATCATTATTTAATTTGTTGCAAAAATTCTTCCAGTCGTGACCACTGAGAGGGCTTACCTTCAGGTTGGCAGCCTGGCTCCTGTTCTTTTAGCATGTCCCATAGTTTTGGTTTTAAGCACTTTACTTTCTGGCTTTAAAAGATGATGTAAGTCCCTCTTGTTCTGCCTTGTTCCAGCTTTCAAATCACCATTTTCTGAAGGAGCTCTGATTTCTTGGATTATAACATAGTATTTAGAAACATAGATTTGTGCCCTCTGGGTGCTCATTGCTCCCAAGTGTCACTGCTTCCATTCCCTGAGTATATGTAGGTACATGAACTCATTTATACTTATTTCTGTATTGTATGTCAATATACTAAAATAAACTTGGGTTTTGCTGACATCTTCACTTCTAATCTAGCACCAGGGGGACTATTTAATCTTCTCTTCTTGCTTATTTATAAGTTTATTTTCTTTGACAGTGAGAAATTTGGCTCCTATTTATTATCTCCAGCTTATTTGTCCAATGTCATACAGAGAAGGGAGTTCCAGAATTGCTAACATGTACAACTGTTTTTGCACACTTTAATTTTATCTTTTGGCTATTAATTGCATTATTATTTTGTTTTTTGTTTTTTATTTCAGACTTGCCTACATCTTCCCACATGCATTAACAGCTCTAACTGATTGCTTTTTAGTATGATTCTATGCACAATCAAGCCCACCTGAGTCTGTTTAAACAATCTTTTCCTTTGGACATCTTTCTTATAGCCCTTTGTTCTTTTCTTTTAGAACAAGGTCACCTATTAATGGGTAAAGGAGATCCTCCAATACCTTGCTCAGACAGAGGTGTGGCATGGTCTGAATGTGTCCCCCAAAACTCATGTGTTGGAAACTTAATCCGAATTAAGTATTGGGAGGTGGGATCTTCTTTGAGGTGTTCAAATCACTAGGACTCCACTCTCATGAATAGATGAGTGCCATTTAAAATAGCTTGATGGAGGAAGTTTGGCCCCATTTCTCCTTTCATATTTTGCCTCATGAGGACACAGCACTCCTTTCCTAGAGGGCACAGCCATGGAGACACCATCAAGTAAACAGAACCAGTTTGTACCTTGATCTTAAATTTCCCATCCTCCATAACTGTGAGAAAATGAAATGCTCTTTTTATACATTACCCAGTCTCAGTTATTTTGTTATAGTAACACCGACAGATAAAAATAGGCTGCTTACAGAAATTATTTGGAAGTCTGTATGTCTGAAAGTGTCCTTATTTTACATCTGTAGGATTTTAATCATTATTATTATGGGGAGGTCTTTGCTTTTCTTAATCTTAAAATTAGCCCTGCAAAGTTTTGAACACCATCTATCAAATTCTTATATTTTTATTCATTGGCACTGGTGTTTTAGTATTCCATTCTAAAGGGTCGTTTTGAAGAACAACAAATTTAGAAGATAAAAACCTCTCTGTTATTTTAGATTAAGTGTGTCCTTTTCTTAAAAAAAATAGCTTACAAAAATTGCCAACACTTGCTGGGCTTGGTGGTGCTCACGTGCAATCTTAGCAACTCAAGAGGCTGAGGCACAACATCACAAGTTCAAGGTCAGCCTCAATACCTTAGCAAGACTCTACAATTTAGCAAGCTCATATCTCAAAATAAAAAGTAAGAAAAAGGAATGGAGTGTTAAAGCACCACTTGGTTTAAGATGCAGCACACACAGACAAAAATTCCTAACACTTACTGTTACTTTGATTTATTAATTGTAATATTGCTGTTTATCTATTGAAATCAACAATATTTATTGAATAACTTCAATATTCAGATGGACTTTAGGGAGCATGTTTTCAAGTTGAATTTATTCCAAGAACATATACACAGATTCTTTTTAAAAAGTGAGAGAGTCATGGACAACATTTCACACAATGTAATTTTGCGATATAGGCATTTATGCCTACCAAGACTCAAAGAAGACAGAAACACAACTGATAAGCAACAACCTTTTCTTAGCTTATCCATCTGTGTTAGTCAGCTTTTCTTCACCATGACCAAAATACCTGAGGAAATCAACTTAGAGGAGAAAAGATCTATTTCAGAGGTTACATTCCATGGTCAGCTGGCTTCATTTCTTTCTGTTTAAGGAAAAACAGAAAGGATGCTGGGAGCAAAAGGACATGTCAAAGGAAAGCTGTCAGTTTATAGCAAGCAGAAAGCTACGAGAGGGAGAAAGAGAGATATAGAGAGATAGATATATAGAGAGATAGGTATGCAACAAGAGATACTCTTTCAGGTCACAGCCCCAGTGACCTACTTTTCTCTAATCATACTTGACTTTTTCTAGTTTCTACCACCTCTCAATAGTCCACTTAGCTATAAATTCCTCAGTGGATTAATTCATTGATAAGGGCAGAGCCCTCATGATCTTATTATTTCCCAGGAACCTTACCTCTGAACATTGCTTTATTGAGGACCAAGTCTTCAACACATGAGCTTTTGGGGGACATTCCATATCCAAACCATAATACCAACCTTAGCTGAAGCACTTCTAGTTTTAGGCTATAGTAACTTATCTAATTATGAGACCTCGGTGGCTTCATTCACTCAATCTAGTTTTAAGATTTAATGGTAATAGTAAAGCAAACAGTTCGTGGGGAAGGAAAGAGAATGTATTGGGGAATAAGCATCATCAAATTATATTATGTACATGTACAAATATGGTATAATGAACCCCACTCCTATGTATAATTAAAATTCATCAAAAAAAATAATAGGCAGCATATGCATATGCATGCTAATATAGATAGAATTCTTATACCTCAAAGTTTTATTGTTTTAATTTAGTGGAAACAGGTGATTCAACCCTATGCAAATAAAGGACAATTCCAAAGACTTTCACTAAAAAACAAGTATCAAACGTAAGAAGTGTGTGTTGACACAAAATGCCTGCCTTGGAGTATATAGTGCAGTAGTCTGATGTTCCTCATTGGGAAAAGGAGGTACTTCTTGAAACTGAGCACACACTTCAGGCAATTATTCACAGATCTAAAAACATGTGTCGATCGCCTGGACGCCCCACTGATAGTTAAGGCACAGAGTCTGCCATTTCTCATGCATCTGAAGAGTAGTGTGTCTTATTTATTCTGGTTGAGATATGGATTACTATATATTGCCCCTTTTGATATGTGTTATTTTGAAATGATGAGATTAGCATAATGCATTGGATTTTACATCCTTTCATTTTTAAGCCCATTTTGCAGGCTTAGAAACTAAGAAGTAATGACAAAAGCGCTAATGCTCAGCAGCAGCTCTGCAATCTGAAAGGACTCACAGAACACTGCCCCCTGCAAGGACAGATCATCTTTTTACAAACCTTAGGAAAATGGGGGATGGAGGAGACTGCAGGCAGGAAGAGAGACGTGTCAGAGATTTACTTAGTTGTCTCATCTGGTAAAGAAATCCCTGCTTGGGAGAAAACTTTCACATCCAGTCCAATTGACAATGTGCATTTTGACCTCTGTCTTGTCTCCAAATTTGCCAATGTACAAATAATTTCTTTTTGTGATAAATAGGTGAGGAAGATAATTGAAGAAATATTGTCATATATTAATTGTTGAAGTCATTTGAACATAGGTGAAATGGAAGGCAGTCTTTGAACATATTATTGGAATCTCTTCTTCCAAATACATAATGGGTGATGTAGAGGTATCCTGAGCATCAGACAACTATTTTTTTCTTGCTATATACAATTTCTTTTAACTTTTATTATGGAAGAAGATTTCGAGGGTTTTTTTTTGCATTCAAACAAAATGAATTTAATTTTAATTTACAATTAAAGTTCAACAATTACTCCATGCATATTTTACTCATTTTTCCCTAAAATATATTCCACTAGATAATGAAAGATATTGCTTGTCCTTCAGGAATCATTCCCTTACCTCCTGCCTCTTGGCCATAAGGAAGGTACTCTAAATGAAAGAGGGAGTCTCCTCATTTAATTTGATACATTAGGTCATCATCAAAATATTTATTTCCTGATCTCCCTCCACATAAGGTGACTAAAGGTTAATAAGAATGGAAATGGAAAACAATTAAGGATGAAAATATATACAATAAAAATGCAAAACAAATCAGAATAAATAAAGTTTAGTGTGACTGTTAGGTTACAATGTCTTGATACTCCAATAATAAATTGTTTTTTTTCTTTTATTTGAAGGACAGAAGAAGCCTGATATGCACAGTTAAACACTTCCACATTGATTACAGATAAGGAACAATGCTAAAGAAAAATTGATGAAAACCATAGTTAATTTCCCCAAAAGTTCTAGAAACCTTTGTCTTTAGCAGTGGATCATGTAATAGACAATACTTTGCTGACATTTTAGTTACATTTCTCCTTTTAAAATATTTTCCAAGGATTGACTTTGTTGGATTATTTTTTGACTAGTTGTCTATCAGGTCAAGAAATTTAATGCAATTGCTGGGTGTGGTGGCTCATGTCAGTGATGCCAGCTACTTGGGAGTTTGAGGCAGAAGGATATCAAGTTCAAAGCCAGCCTCAGCAACTTAGAGAGGACCTAAACAACTAACCAAGACCCAGTCTCAAAATAAAACATGTAAAGGACTGAGGATGTGGCTCCGTGGTTAGGTGCCTCTGGTTTCAATCCCTGGTACTACCCACCCACCCACCCCCACCCCTAAAAGAAAGAAATTTAACCAACAACAAAAAGACAACAGCAATTTGCTTCTTTCTGAAATACAATACGTCCGTGGGTAGGTAATACTGAGTGTGCAGGGCAGGCTTATGAAATACTCAGGGACTCAGATTCCTACCTTCCAGTTAACTGTCATCTTCAGCTTACTGCTTCTGCTTCCTGACTCATGGGGCTACTCAGCTCCAGCCCACTGCATTAGGCTATTCAAACCAGCAGGAAACTTGGAAAAAAAGAAGAAGGAAGAGGAGGAGGAGGAGGAGGAGAAGGAGGAGGAGGAGGAGGAGGAGGAGGAGGAGGAGGAGGAGGAGGAGGAGGAGGAGGAGGAGAAAGAAATAAAAAGAAAATCAGCAAAATGGGCAAGACTCCTCCCTTTGGAAAAATTCCTGAACATTATAAAGAGCATTTTCTTTTTTCTTTTTTTTTTTTGTTTATTTTTTTTTAAATTTTTTTTATTGGTTGTTCAAAACATTATAAAGCTCTTGACATATCATATTTCATACATTAGATTCAAGTTGGTTATGAACTCCCAATTTTACCCCAAATACAGATTGCAGAATCACATCGGTTACACATCCACATTTTTACATAATGCCCTATTATAACTGTTGTATTCTGCTACCTTTCCTATCCTCTACCATCCCCCCTCCCTCCCCTTCCATCTTCTCAGCAAGAGAAACAATAAAAGAGGTAAATAGGGAGCCTAAAGAGCATTTTCAATTTGTCCTATTGGTCAAAACATATCATCTCTACCACTGGGGAGGCTAAGTGGTTTCATCCTCACTACGGTGCAGGTAAAAATCAACTATTGCTGTTAGCAAGAAACAAAGGGAGTTATTGGGGGACTCTTATGCTACGACAGAGGTTGTTTGCATGATGGACATGACATAACTTGGCAAGAAGAATGTTTTATGTAGATTTCATACTAGTTATAAGAAAAAGTTCAGAAGACCATATAGACTATACTTTCATCTACGAGAGTAGAATATGCAAAATTCACAAGAGATGAGTAAACAACAGTATTGCTTTTA
Organism: Marmota monax; assembly: GCF_021218885.2. Lineage (NCBI taxonomy): Eukaryota > Metazoa > Chordata > Mammalia > Rodentia > Sciuridae > Marmota > Marmota monax. The sequence goes on along the minus strand of NW_026694617.1, from coordinate 4,871,777 downwards.
TTTAAAATTATAAATCTCAGTCAAAATCTATACAAAATCTCAACCAAAATCCCACTCAGATAAACTGAAAACTTAGTGACCCCAATAAAAGTAGATTTTAAAAAAACATGTTAGTCCCCTTAGATTTCTGCAATTATTATATACCTGCAGTATTTTTCCCACCAGTACCCACCTTGGATGCTGATGGTGAGCCTCAGAACATGATACCCAAAAGTATGGAGCCTTAGCAGGCTGCACATTTTAAATGAAAGGAAAAGGGATCAGAAACAAGATCTTTCTGCTCTTCTCCTGTCCTTTCTTCCACTTCCATTCTCCTCACCCACCAACATGAGCTGTTGAAACTAGAATTCATCTTTTCCAAGGCAGATCTTGAAAAGCAGCCCTCTTCACCCCCAAAGCCATCCATAAAACCTAAATTAATTATTCTAATTTTCCCCAACTTTCTGTGTTAACTGGTCACAGAGAAATTTCCTGGTTTGCCTTATCTGACAGTAACCCATAATCTTCCTTCTGAGATGGTCTTGCTTTATGCCAGGGAGGATGGAATACCCCATAGAAAGACCAAAAGAAATCAAATAGGTCTTGCTGCATTCCCTCAGAGGTCACAACTCCTCTCTCCAGCTACATTTCTACACAACTGTCTATTCTTCATCAAATTTATGCATAAAAACAATTTTCCTTGGCCTTTGGGCCTTCATTTCTGAAGGCTACTGTGGAATATAAAACTCTGATTAAATAAATGTGTTACTCTCTTATCTTGTTAACTTGCCTGTAGTTCTAGAAGTATCACCTGACCCTTACAATGAGGAAGAAAGAAACCATAATTTTCTGTCCTTACATCAAGAATTTTTGAATAATTAATAAAAGCTAGATGAAATTCAGGTTTGAGCTCAACCTCCTGAGAACAAAAAAAAATTCCTAATTTCAAACTATTTTCAAAAGAAAGAGAAAAATAAGTGTCACTTTAAAGAGAGAAAGGGGGGAGAGAGAGAGAGAGAGAGAGAGAGAGAGAGAGAGAGAGAGAGAGAGAAATTGAGATTCATCTATCAAGTTTCTTGACAAAAATAAGCTTTCCAAAGTATCCTGAGTAATGGAGTGTAGATTAATAGAAACATGAGAGTAAACTATCCTCAAAGTACAAAGGCAAAAAAAAAAAGAAAGAAAGAAAAAAGAAAGAAAGAAAAAAGAAAGAAAAGAAGAGCAAAGTGATCTGATATTTTTTTTCAAAATCAAAATGTTTTTCAAAAGCCCCCTATGGAAAGTGTGTTGTTCTGCTTCATCTACTCTCAGAGGTTTGCCCTCCTCGTAAATGTGTAGGAGCACCTTTGATTAAGGCTCTTTTTTAGGACCTGGGGACTGCAGGGAAGGAGACATGGGATTTATAATCCTGTAGGAGGAGAGAACCTAAATAAGTAATTAACTACATTTGTAATTAATTACAAAAGACACACATAGGTTGCAAAGAGAGCATATGAAAATATATAACAATGTAGAAGATTTGGGAAAGAGAAAAGAGATACCTAGAAAACACTGATTGGGAACAGCATGAAGTTGATGAAAGTAGACTATTTAACATCCTGAGCTTATTGTAGACTTTAAGTTAAAGAAACTATATGGAAAGTGTAAAAAGCAAACTGATGATATCAACAAATGTGAAAAACATAGCAACTGTGTTTTCCCAATCAGTTTGTATCAATCAAGATTTCTTTATGTCTATGCTTACAAGAGAAAAAAAATAGAAAGTCAAAAAGTAGATTTTCCATTAAAGTATAGTCTCCTAAGAACCTCTTCCCCTCCTGGATCAATAATTTCAGTATAGTCAAAATAGAATCATTTTCTCTTTGTTAAACTCAAATACAAGTTTGTAAGAAAGTTTCATGATAATATTTTACTTTGATTCTCAAGATTCTCAATGCAGTTAGGAAGAATTTCTGCTTTGACAGATACATTATCAGTTATCAACCAAAGTTATAAACTCAATTCATAAGTAAATAACAGAAATGATCTTTAAGGAGAGAGAGTGTAGAGAAGGAAGTGTCCTGTAGAGTTTCATGAACCACTAAGTTACCAGACAAAAAGACTTGGAAAGGACAATCGGTTTTGCACATATGACTCACAAAAATGTAGTGTTGTGTTGAGTTTGATTGTTGGTTATTTAAACTCATACTATATAAAATACCATGCTCTAACATAATAATAAATCAAGGTAATAGTATTATTAACAAGCATATATCTGGGGGTGGTTTGCCAGCTTTTACTTCAAAGACTGGAATATTTTGGGTACAGAAATCAGTTGCAATTACTGATGTTGCCCTGTTGAAAACAAATAAAAGGTACAGATAATGACTTAATGAGAAACACAAAGTAAATTGAACCCTGGGCATAAAAAAAAAGAGTCTGAGAGGAATTAAAAGAATTATCAGTGTCGTGGGAGAAAATCAACTCTTGGCTCAAGGCCAAAGGAGTATCTATCTTTCCATATAACTTCACTCTAAAATTGCCATGCATGGTAGAGATTGAGAGGAGACTGGTAGATACAGGAGAACAGCCACATGAAGTCATAAATCCTTGCTGCACACTCCAAGAGGCCCCATCCTCATAAATTGTGATATGTGTCACAAATACCCCACAATACTTTGTGGTGTCTTCAAGCCCGTCAATTATTAACGTCAGATGCAACTCTCCACTTTGAGTGATAAACCAGAGTTAGACTTTAAGTTCTCCATCTCAGTTTATATTTAGGACATAAACTTTCGTCATCAGTGAAACTCATCATAGTAGGCAAGACTTTTACTGGAGAACAGCAGAGAAAGTAAGTTTGAATCTTTACTGAAAGCCTAACAGAGAAATACAGTTGCCTGTAATTGAAGGACTCAATTCTGCTCATCCACATTTTACCAGTAAGAGGTCTGTGTACTGTAAACTCCTTGTTTAACTCTTGGATGAGTATGGTGTTTATTATACCACAAATCAACATTTAAGGACGTTGCAAACAGCCAAGAAGGATTCAGTTTCCCTGCTGGTGAAGTAATTTTTAGAACTCAATGAAATGATAGCTCTCAGACTCAGATTCACAAAATACTGTGCTGCTTATCAGAGATCACTGTACATTTATTTTATGGACACTGGGAAACTCAGAGATCATCACATTATTTTCTTTGTGTTGGGCTCTGGGAAGCTCTGAGCTACATCTGTCACCCACCTCTAGCAAATGTAGAGGCCAAAGAAATCCATTTCTGCATTCTTGTCTAGCTCATAGCTTTACTGACATCTTACTTTCTTTTCCTTTGCTTCAATTTCCTGGGCTATTTTTTGTTTTTACCCTTTGGTTGCATTACTGCAAACTATTCCAAAACCACTACTTATCAAACTGAAATATAAATAAATTCATGATTAAAGAGGAGTAGGACTTCCCTACAAATATTGAAAACATAATAAACCCAAACTGAAAATTTAGTTTGCATCTGAGTGTTCATCAGAAGGAAAAAAATCAGTATTTACATATTTAATAAGTTAGCCTTGAGCAGTGGCACATGCCTGTAATCTCAGCTGCTCGGGAAGCTGAGATAGGAGAATCACAAGTTCAAAGCCAGCCTCAGGAATGGTGAGGCTTTTAAACAACTCAGTGAGACCCTGTCTCTAAATAAAATGAAAAATAGGGCAGAGGATGTGGCTTGGTGGTTGAGTGCCCCTGAGTTTAATTCCCAGTACCATATAATAATAATAATAATAATAATAATAATAATAATAATAATAATTCAAATATTTTCTTCAACTTACAAATGACATAATGATATATTATACATATATGGGCCTATGATACTTTATCACAATTCAAAAGTGAAAAACACTCTGAAAACCTTACTTTTTAATCTGTTTTTTAAATTAGTTTGACTCCAAACATGACCTAATTTGACATGAGTTTAAGTTCCTAATTTATCTCATGCAGTGTGAATATTCCTCAGTTTGTCTAAACAACAGAATGTACTTGATTATATCAGGCTGTTCTAGACCTTATGCAGTGGTATTTATGGCAGATGCATAGTAGTTTCTTTATATAATTGAAAAAAAACCTGTCACCTCTAGTATATATCTGATTTTGAATAAAGGATTGTGTACTCATAAATCCATGTGGAATATTATCCATAAAGTTTCTGAACATCTCTCATCACACGTGTAAGGCAATTTGAGATGAGTGTTAACCCCTCCCCAGTTTTTAATTTATGATAATTTTTGATGACTAAGAGAAAGACCTAAAACTTTTTCAACTTTGAAGG